>NC_054700.1:23963613-24089071 GCF_016097555.1 Gigantopelta aegis | reverse complement strand
CTTTGGTGTTTACATTTTTGCGCCATGGCCCCATTGCTGGCATGGTGCCTTTAGATGGTTTTATTTTCGAGGTAGAGTTGTAGGCGGCTTGGATAAAATTATTTCTTTTGTTTGTTTCCGCTTTATCCGTATCCGTTGGCCTGTTGTATGTCGGTAATATGAGTTTCGGGTTGTTGAATTGTAGGCATTTTTAGAGAGGTTTCATGGGCTGGAAAGGAGGGTATAAGTTTTAATTAGCCATTTTAGTAGCTGGGTTGGGGTTTTGGTGGTTCTGGTATCCCGGGGGTGGATTGATGGGGGCGGATTGGGCTGGTCTTTGGGTTTGATAGTGAGCTTGAGACTTCCTGACCTTGGTTTCTACACCTCTTTATTTTTGTTGCATAAGGCGACCTGGCAGTAATTTGGAGGTTGTCATGTTTGTTCGCATTTGGGTTTTGTTTTTATTTCAATTAATTTGGCCTAATTCTTTAAGGTTTATTCTCGTCCCCCCTTTGATGACGGTATCTCCGTTTGTTTAACGCGTTGTGGAAGATTTTCTATCAGTTAGGTTTGTTGTTGCTTTTGCATTCGGCAACGGTCTGTTGCCAGTACATGTCCTGGCTCACAAGAGTTGGGTTAGTCCCGTTAATTTTAATATATGCCTAACTACCCTTTGCGCTGTTGTTTCTTTTTTTCCATTTTTTTTTTTTTTTTTTTTGTTGTCTTTTTTGCCCGGAGTGGCGAGTGATCCGTATTTGTTTTTTTTTAGTGTCCTCTGGGGTGGACTCTTACTGTTTCAGTTTCGGATTCGTTATCCGATTCGCTATCCGTGGTCTAGGTTCAATTCCTGGCTTAGATTAAGGGAGCCGGGGCGTTGACGGAGCTTTCTGGGGGTGGTCGGCATGGGGCGGGTGGTGGAGTTGCTTGCTAATTTATGTGCTAATTCCTTTGTCTTCGGGTGGTCATTTAGATTAACGAACTCGATGTCTGGGTGGAGGCTTTTATCGGTTATGACAGTTCTTTTAGTTTTTTTTTGGTTCCTGGGCGGTTTGCTTGAGGGGGGGGGGTGGGGCTTGGGTGGGGGTTGGGGCTGCTGGTAGCGTTGGGGGTGTTGGGTTGTTTCCTTATCATCTTGTGTCTGGACGTGTATCTCGATATCTACTGTATCTCCCGGATTGATTGGGTTGGTTACGTCGGTTGCCATTTTCGTTGGGGTGGGGGGGGGGGGGGGGGGGGGGGTTGGGGGGGGGGTGGGGGGGGGGGGGGGGGTGGGGGGGGGGGGGGGGGGGGGGGGGGGGGGGGGGGGGTGGGGGGGGGGGTGAGGGGGGGTGGGGGGGGGGGGGGGGGGGGGGGGGGGGGGGTGGGGGGGGGGGGGGGGGGGGGGGTGGGGGGTTCGGGTGATTTTTATATATATATATAATCTTTTGGGTTTTTTTTGGTTTTTTAGAGTGGCAGACCTGAACGGTAGCCACGTATAATTCTCGCTTTTTTGCTGGTAATTGGCTTTAAAGTTGTTTTTTTTGGGGTATACTGCCGATTTGAAAAATTTTATTTTTATCATATTTACTTATATTTACTTTGGTGTTAGTAATATAATAGAATTTAATAAGTTAATGTTGGCTATTGAGTATACCTGTAAAGTTACATACTATTATTGGGCCTAATATTATAGCGAAACTAAAACCGCTAGTTTCTAACACTATATGTAAAAAATTAACAATGGTAATAACAATTTATCAATGTTCTTTTATTAACTATTAGTGAACTATTCCTATAAGGGAGTAGTCTGTGTGATAAGGGAGTTAATTTGGTATGTTTAGTCTAGTTGCGAGCGGAAATTACTAAAATATATATGGCCGTTATTAACAATGATTTACACCTTGACACAAAAATGTTTTCTGATACTTTCTAGTTTTCTAATATAAACATAAGGGAGTTATTTGGTACGTTATGTCTAGTTGCTATCGGAATTTACCAAGATATATATGGTTTGTATTAACAGTCTTAATGATTCTCGCCCTAACACAAGGATGTTTTCTAATATTTTCTAAATTTCCAATATAACACACATACAAATGAATAACGATATAAGCAAAGAACTTTCCTTACCTTACTCCAACTACAATTCTGCTCCTAGTTTATCCATGGAAGCACACTGATTATAATGATGTAGTGATGATGATGATAGTCATAGTGTTTGGGTTTTTTGTTTGTATTTTTAAAGTTCAAGCAACTCCCGGACATACCGGGTGCCCCATTTATTGATCAAAAACCTACCTATTTATAAAGAACCAGGTACTCATTGACTGTGTGAATGAGATATACATAAGAGTGTCAGTGCAGTGTTTGAAATAATTATATATGCATTTTAATTAGTGCGTGTGTGTATTCATGTGTTCTTTAATATATTTAGTGTAGCTTTGATGATGTGTATTTACAAAACTTTTTACCTGGTTATGGGACCTGGCCCCCAAAGCTACAAGCCGGGGGGTCCAGAATCTATTTTTGTCTACATTTTTTGTGCATTAGCCTACTTATTCTTATAACTGATATTGTAATGTCGAAGGCATCATTGCACTTGGCAATGACCCCTCCGAGACACCATTACGTTTCACAGGAATTTTTCTTTTCTGTTTGGCCGTTCTAAAGCAGCGAAAAAATACTCAGTTTCCGACCCTTGAATAGACCAAATGACTTAAACTATCCGAGCCTTTCAAGTACAGGGCTTATCTCCCTCTAATAATTCCTTCCGTGTTGTCCAAATTAACCCTTATCGCTTTACTCCCGAGAAAAATTCCTAATTTTCGATGCGTAAGTTCGCCTGGTTTGTGTTTTATATGCCAAAATCCAAAGGCATAGGGATTGAATCTGAATTCTTGTTGCCTAAACTTTTTCTGAAGATCGGTTGTAATTGTTTAATAAATAATTTGTTTTCCTTACAGTGAAAGAAGGCGTGCAAAACTGAGTCCACTCGTTCATCGTTACCACACCAGGCATGTCCGGAGTGGCTCAATCTTCCCGTCGTATAGGTGTTTTTCCTCACTGCAATAACATTTCTTATCATTTTATAAATTAAGTCATAATCAGGATTTTCAATGAAACCTGATTGTATAGTTTTTTCCCCAACATTTTTGCCAATTTATGGTTTCATTGAAAGCAATTTCCCACCGGTTTTTAAACGACAGCATCTTTTAAGTTCGTTTTAACAAGGCTGTGTAGATGTCTTTCGTATTCGCGGCTGTTATGTCCCTTTTTCCCGTTAAATGGATGACCTACGTCGATACGAAGATAGCGTCTAAGTCACCATCATATGGGGCTTCATTTCGTAATGTCCCATAATAGTGTCCGCGGAAAGTTGTCTTGTAGTCTCTTAATTGGCTATAAAATGCCGCACTAGTTTGAACAACCAGTGAAGTCCAGAAGTCATTTTTACCCATATCCCAAATGTCTTTGACTAATTTAGTCTTTCTCTACGTATAATATTGTGTAGTTTTTTGGATATAGTCGGATTATCGTGTAAGGGTTTCATATATTATTTGTTTGATAACTGTCGGTGTCTCTTGTTAAGTCAAGGTCATTCCATATCAATAATATTTCTTTGTACATATTCGGGTCATTAAGACGAAATTTACTTTTATTGTTTATGATTTTACATTTTAGAATATGTCTTTCGACATTTAAGTTTTTTTTGTAAAGGCCTAAAAAGTGGTCAGCTAGAGCTTTCCAATTCCCGTCCCCCTCCAAACTTAGATGTCTACTTACGAATTTTCATACTTGAGCTTTGATTTTTTGCCGAATATTTACCACACCCAACCCACCTAATTCTACTACAGGTACTTGAATTTGTTCCTTTGATATAAAATGCTTTCTATAACTCCAAATGAAATCAAAAATCATTTTAATCAATTTGTTTGGCATATTTTTTCCGGAAGTTCCAAAACATTTGATAAATACCAAATGCCACTTGTTGCAAGGGAGTTAACTGCAACTATTTTACCATGTAAAGTTAAAATTACGATTACTCCAAATGTTTAAGATAGTTTGAATTTTTTGAATTTTTGGTTCCCAGTTATCAGCTGAGACATCAATGTTTCCTAAAAGAAGCCCAATTTTTTTTTTTTTTTCATTAGTCCATCTTATATCAAGCGGAGTGTCCTTCTCGTACCTAAGTTTACCCATTAGGAACCGTTTAGTTTTCTGAAGATTGACTTTAGCTCCTGATGCACGTTCATAAATATTAAGAATTTTGAAAAGTTGCTCAGCAGAGTCAAAGTCAGCTAATGTCGCGTTACCGTCATCCGAATACCCTACCCACTTACTAACGAAGCCATCAGGTAGAGTGATCCCAATAATTTTTTAATCCTCCCGAACAGCTTCGGCCAAAGTTTCCGCCACCATAATATATAACACTGTGCTGATCGGACATCCCTGTCTAATACCCCTTGAAAGATTGAAATAATTGGACGTGTCCATTAACTTTAACGGCGGATTGTATATCTGTATAACAAGTTTTAATCATTTTAATAAAGTTAGGACCAAAATTGAATTTTTTAAGTACTTTAAACAAAAAACAAAATTTAGTCCTTCGCTACGTATATTATTGTGCAATTTCTTAGATATAGTTGGGTTGTCGTGTAACGGTTCATATATGATCGGGTACTTATTGTCTAATACCCCTGGATAGATTAAAATAATTGGAAACGTATCCATTTACTTTAACGGCGGATTGTATATCTGTATAACAAGTTTTTATCATTTTAATAAAGTTAGGTCCGAAATTGAATCTTTTAAGTACTTTAAATAAGAAATCCCACTCCACCCTATCATAAGCTTTTGTTTGATCTAAGGATAAAATTAATCCCGGTAATTCATTACGATTAAACATATTCTATTAGGTCTCTTACTCAATGACGCTCCGTCATGTATTGATCTGCCTTTCACTGAAACATTTCTGGTTGGGGTGTATTATTTTTGGTAAAATATCTCTAATTCTACTAGCCAAATTTTTTGTAATAATTTTGTAATCACAATTAAGTAAAGAAATGGGTCGCCAGTTTTTCAGAACTTGTTTTTCGTTGCTTTTCCAAATTAAAACGATGACACCACGGCGCATGGTAAAAGTTAATTTTTCTTGTTTAAAGGCATCATTAATTACTTCTACCAGATCAGTACCAATTAAGCCTAAAAAGTTCCGGTAGAATTCGGCAGTCAATCCATCACATCCAGGCGATTTATCATTGGCAAAGGAGCTAATAGCTGATGAGACTTCGTCAAGAGTTATCTCCCCTTCACAGGCGTCTCGGTCTTCGTCATCTAAAGTCTTTGTCATTTTATTTAAAAGAAAATCTTGAGCCGAAACATCAGTCAGCAGCACTGTACTTAGGACCACGGTAAGAAAGACATTATTCAAATATAGATAGATATTTGTATTTATAGTTATTGTAGTTAGATAGATATTTATAGGTAGACTATTATTCAAATTCAGATAGATATTTGTATTTGTAGTTATTGTAGTTAGATAAATATTTATAGGTAGACTTACGCCAATATTTGTGGTAAAATATACTTAGCAATAGATCAATATTTTAACTTTCCCTTGTATGTATTTATGCTATAGTTAATAAGCACTTAAAAAGCATTAAAATCTTTTCTTAACAGTTATATATTAGCACTTAAATAAACAAAAACCTAAACGAAATAAAATAGAAATAGATAGAAATAAAAATGGATGCCAACAACGCAACCGGCGAAACCAAAACAAAAGGGCCTAACCCGCAACAAGAAGAAAATAACATCATAAAAGTCAACATAATAATGGATAGCCCCGTTAAAAGTGTAGCCTCCACCCCCCCCCCCCCCCCATCCCCCCACCCCTCCACCTACGCCTCGATCTATCGCCACCCCTAGTGCTAACAGGAAAACAACGATCAAAAAACCCAAAATAAACAGTGACGTTGAATTTGTCCCGATCAACCCTAAACTGGCCTCTAAATCAGCAGTAAATAGTGCCCCCAATACCCCTCGCACTGCCGCCAAAAGGAAGTGCGAGTTAAACCTCAGTAAGGAAGATTCAGACGTTGAAGACACAGAGGACAGAGCCAACGAAATAGACAAAATCCACCCCGAGGTGCTATTAACCAACAGATTTGAGATACTATCAAACACCGCGCATACACAAAAAACAAAACAAACACAGCACACAAACAAGCATCACACCCAGGCATTCGGCAGATATTAATCAAGGGGCAGAACCCAACACCGTCTACGAATACATCTTTTGGCAGAAAACAATAACGAACATGACAAGCACTACAGCCCATTTTTTTTGTTTTACCATACACACAAACAAACACCGGAGACACATTTATCAAAGGGGACGAATCCGCCCTCAAAGCACTAGGCAGCACCTTCCACATTTATACAAGCCCGAGCTCGGACACAATATCAGTGGTGCAGCTCGTACCAGTGTCCGCAGCGCCGGGCAAACAAACCATGTTTACAAATACAAGAACCGAGACACAAACCAAACCCGGCAAACCGGATCACAAACAGACGAAAGCAGCCAGTGCCACAATAGTACACAGCATAAAAAAAAACATCTTAAATTGCCTACAAACAAAAGCTCAAAAAAAAAGGTATTTTTTTCCCTCTGGTCCTCAAAATATCACCAAACAAACCTCAGCTAAAACAACGGACCAACAAGAAGGCACCAAAGCTACGACGTCCGCCGCAGGAAAAATAACACCAAAAATAGAAGCCATTTTCTCCTTCGGCAACACCACGGAGCTACCGGACGTCGGAGAAAACACGCCAATGGAGACGCGGCCGCCATCGCCCACTACCAGTCCCAAGCCGCTAGGGGCGTCAGCTATTCCCCGGGCCGAAAATAGCCCAATAATAATGAAAATCAATAAACCTACGAGAACCAGACAGGCCCCCAAAACCTCAATACCAACCAAAACCGGAAAAATAAAAACCCTTCAGTCCTTCAAAAAATTAAACACCTACCAAAGTAAGAGCCCAGCAAAAATCCTCTCGAGATATACTTTCCTAAAAATCAAACCAACGAAAGACCCAGCTAAAACCAGACAAATAAAACCAATAAAAACGCCAAACCAAACGCCAATAGACAGCGAAAGCGGAGCCACCCATCCCGTCACCGTCACCATCACCACCCCCACCGTAACCCCCCCCCCCCAGATAAGACCACCCCCCCCACCCCCACCAGTACTAACAAATGGCTTGTAAAGCTCCACCCACTACCAGCCCTAGCCACCTCACTCCAAACTTTGAAAGAGGACAACCCCAACCTCGAAATCAAAGAGGTAACAACCTGGACAAACGGGTACCTCTTAATAACAACCACCCGTCCCTGCGATCACCAAATCAAAGTTCAAGGGCGCAGATATTCCCTCCTCCCCTATGAAAAGAAACCCAGTAAGTGCCACCACTGTCAACAGTGGGGGCACGAAGCTGCAAAATGTCGCCATTATAGAAGCCCACCCACTTGCCATCGGTGCGGCCAAAATAATGCTAGAGCCTCCCTTAACTCACCTTGCACCAAGCCCATCCAATGCCCCAATTGCTTGGATAGGCACATGGCACACGACACTCGGTACCACCACTATCAAAGGGCGATGCGCCAAATGAACCTCCTGGAAAAACATGAAAAAAACAAAATCCAACCAAAAATAACCAGAGATAATCTAGTCACAAAATCAATCACCTATGCGGAAAAAGGTAAAGCCACTGAGCAGACACAAGTCAGTGAACTTAAAGCCTTAATAGAGAAACTAGCCATGGAAATCTCCACCATTAAAGCTGACATAAGACAAAAAAATTAAAACAACTTAAAAATAATAAAACTAAATTAATTAAAAATAAAAATAATTAAAACAAAATAAAAATAGATAAACTAACGGCTAAAATCAATAACGACTCAGGATAAATCATGGGAGATCCACCTCCACACGCCAGTAAACAAAGTACTCTGAAGCAAAATGGCCTTAGCGTTCTCCAATGGAACGCTAAAGGCCTCCACTCAATGGGACATGGTGCCGAACTCATTCAACTCATTAGCACCAACAACACCAAGCCAGATATTATATGCATACAAGAAACTTGGCTAGGAACTGGCTCAAAAAAATAAATTAAAAAAATAACTAAAAAATTTAAAATCGCAGGCTATACAACTTACTATAAAAATAGAGAAAATAGCACCAGAGGTGGAATAGCCACACTCATTAAAAGTACCATCCCGCATAGCGAAATTAAATACGAAGCCTTAAATACCAATCTGGAAGTCCTAGGACTCACTGTATTAAATAAAAATATGCCTATAGACGTCATCAATGTTTATAGCCCACCGGGAGCAGCCCATAAACAGCTAACTATAAACGATTATAATAAACTTATAACCTAATAATCCCTAATCCTAGTAGGAGATTTTCAACAGCCATAGCCCACTGTGGGGAGGTCAGCACTCCGACACACAAGGAGACATACTAGAGGACTTCATTAACATAAACAATCTAGTATGTCTCAACGATGGCAGCCCCACCTACTACCATGACCAATTAGCACCACATCTGCCATCGACCTTACCATAACCTCTAATAATATAGGGGCAAACGCCCATGGGAAGTACTTGATACGCTAAATAGCGACCACTTACCCATCCTAACCAATTATAAAAGTAATATAGAATATACAGAAAAAAGAAAATTCTTACCAAAATTCAAATTTAGTAAAGCCAACTGGGCAGGCTTTACAAGCGAATGCAGCCAAATTAAACTAGAAGCTAATACAGATATCGATGAAGCGACCACTAAAATTACCAACGAAATATTAAAATAGCGGAAAATAATATATACCCAAAACCAAACAATCTAAAAAAAATACCCGTCAGTTGGTGGAAGCGGACGAAATTAAAACAAAATGCGGCTTCAGAAACAGGATGCGAAAACTCTTTAAAAAAACAGGTAAACCAGAATACCACACCAAATATTAAAATAGCAAAAAAATAAATAGGCAAACTAAATCATTGAAGCTAACAGACCAGCTGGCAGATATTCTGCGGGGAAATTAATAACAGAACATCTATTAGAGAAATGTGGAAAAAAGTCAAACCCATTCAAGGACAACGCACGATCGCTACAGTCCTCCAAAAAAATAAAGTAGCTACCACAAATAAACAAAAAGCAGATCTCCTAAGTAAAACATTTAGTAAAAATAGCAGCAACGAAAACTTCCCTAACAAATTTTTTGATAAACTTAAAAAAAAAGAAAAAATTACCAACAAATGATACTATGATGGACAAACAACCTAACACGGATAATCTAGAATTTAATAAACCACTAACATTAATAGAACTAAAAACGGCCATTAAAGCAAAAAAAAAGCACCGCCACAGGGCCAGATCAAATCAGCTATACTCTACTAAAACATATGCCAGGTGTAACCCTAGAGGTAGTGTTATCGCTCTATAACAGAATCTGGGAAGAAGGCCAAATGCCCACAGCATGGAAGCATACTCCATACCTAATTAAAAAAGCCACAGACGAAACACCATTTCCACCTTTTAAAAAAGTCCTGTTTGAAGCCGCAGCCAACGAAAATTACCCGGAGCACATCCATATATACACGGATGGCACAAAAAACCGAGATAATGGTAGGGTTGGCTTCGCAATAGTAGAAGAAAAGATATCTAAACACTCCAAACTTGTTAAATATGCCAGGCTGTCAGACAACCTATCAGTCTACACAGCAGAACTGACAGCCATCTACGAGGCACTAATCTGGATCAGAAATAAACAATATCCTAAAAGTGTTATCTTCTCAGATAGCCTTAGCTCAATCCAATCTCTTCAAACTAATAAATCTACTAGGCCAGACATCTAAGCAGCTATCCACAATAAACTCCACGAATTAAACCAACTTAACCTAACAGTAGTATTCGAATGGGTCCCAGCTCATGTAGAATAATTGGTAACGAAGTAGCCGACGATGGAGCGAAAACAGCACTCTCAATCACCAGTACGATTACCGCACTACCACTAGGAATAACAGAGCTAATGTCAAAGCAAAAAAACACTACATAAATCAATGGCAAGCAAACTGGGACCTTACAAATAATACATGGCACTACAACATCAAGCCACTAGTCAACTCAGTAAGACCTAAATACAAAAACACCTTTGTGATATAACTAATCACTAAAAGTACGCCTAGGTAAATCTTCACACTCAACAGCTGCTCATTTACCAAACTAAACCCAGAATGTGATGTGGCACCCGGGAAGATATGAAACACTATCTCCTGGATTGCACGCTACATACCACACAAAGAAAACTAATGATAGAGTCAATAACCGAAGCCAACCATAATAAACAAATAACGCCTAACTTCCTACTAAACCCGGATAAACATCTAAAACATAAAACCTTCAAAGCAGTTTATTTATTCGTCCAATCCACCAAACCAAAACTATATAAAATAAACCAATAATAGGCACTCATAACCATTCACGAGTACGCCCCTAAGAAGGAACTGCTACCAATTCGAACTCTACTCGATGCTTTCCAACCTAGGGGGCCAAAGGTGAATAGGTGAAATAAGAACCAATTTAAACAGTGTTAATAGATTATTCATAAGGATTGTTCAAAACCACTCACTTGTAAGCCCTTACATAAGAGCTGCAAACCAATTTGGAACTCGGACCCGATGCACTCTACTGCAAGTGGCCAAAGGTGGGGAGGTAGCGAACTTCCGAATAGATTAATGTAAATATACTATGTTATGACTTACTCTAAAAATTGAGTTTTTGGCAAATTGGGTACTAGCACTCCCAAATGAGATCGCAGCCAACCAATTGAATAAGGCGCTAACCATCCAACCCAAAGCCAATATACCAAACAGGATAGGATCACTAATTATCAACCTCTCTTTTTACAGCTCGCCTAATGGTTCAAGCCAGCCAACCACGACCCAGAATAACCACATGTATATATCGCACATTTCAAGTAATCGCACCATGCACTTTATTAATGATGAATAAAACTAGCAGACACGTAAGTCACTTAGGGCACAGAAGGACAACCGGAAAACAGAAAACAGAAGATTGACAAAGTAAGACCAATATAGTATAAGGGCGCAAGCCCAATAAACCCCCTAGTATACAGTTACCAATATATAGATATAATTTATTTCATTAATCTTTTGCGGGGGGCGGGAAACAAAATTAATAGTACGCTGGAGTGGCTGACAGTTATGTTATGTGACTATTCATTACTAATAAGCTAACTATCTTTCTCTCCTTTCTCTCTCTCTTTAATTGATTGGTAAAATAAATATGTTAAGCACTAGGCTTTTTTAACCAATACATACACTACAAGGGCTCGCCCTTCAAATTAGATATTTAGAATAGACTAATTCCTCCCCCCCCCCACCCCACCCCCCGCCATTGTGTTAACAAAACTACGCAAGGGCGGGGAGGGGTGGTCATGATGACCGTTGGAAACATTAGAATAGGGACGCAAGACAATAGGTACAACCTAAACACCAAACTAGGATTACACACAGACAACATGCTCACCGCAACAGCACACAGGATGCATTGACTAATGATAACAATGCATCCGCCCCACATTTTAATGGCCCAGCACGTGCTCTAATAAGGAACCGGACAAAAGAATACAGGTTCCGAGTACACAATTGCAATGCACCCGGGGGAGGCCGAACAAAAGAATATCGGCCGCCCCTACCCAATCCCCAAATACTTGCTGCTGGGAAATGTTGGTGTCACTGAGGAGGAAACTGAAGACCAAACCAACATCAGCGCTGCGACCACCCCGGAAAAAATCGCCTTGCCTGCCAGTGTCTACACAATTGCACGAGTCTCCTCTGGGTTGTCATGCCACGACCAGAAGAGGTCAGGTCCTTATCAGGACCCTACGGACAACCTAGGGAGACAACCAGCATCATGAAGGTCGATAAGTAACGAGCTACTCTCGACTCACTAACGAGCAACACTTGATTCAAAACCTATACTAGCTCAATCATTTACCTTTCGACCGACCGTTCAAAATTGCGCCAAAATTACTCAAAAAAACTGCGCACCATTTTCTCTTTGGCTTTAAAATGGCTCCACTCAAAATTCCATAGCACCCCCACCCGCCTGCTACCGATTCAATCGGACTGCTGGTGCTCCCTTGCACCTGCCAGTGCAGGCGGTCCCTCCTTCCCACCCCCCCCCCCCACCTTTCCTGTCATGGACAAAGGGGCCGGCCAAGGCCGGCTCATGTGCCCACGACAGGCGTGCGCTACAACAGCTTGTTCTGAATGTGCACGTAAAAGCCTATGACCTGACCTGACCTGAAACGTCAGTCTTTTCCGATGTATATAAAGTTTTATAAAATTTTGTGGTTTCTTTTAGAATTTCATTTGGTGTTTCAATTACTTTGCCATCATCAGTTATTAAAGAATTCATAAAATTTTGTTTAGCTTTTTGTTTTTCTAAGTTTACAAAATAAGATGTGCATCTTTCGCCTTGTTCAATTTCGTCTACTTTGGCCCTAATTCTAGCACCCTGTAATTGTAATTGTTCATAACTTTTAATTTTATTCTGTACATTAATTAATTCTGAGTAATCATCTAACTGTCCACGTTCGTCAAGTCAGCCCACACAAAGCTTGTGATCAGTATAAAGACAGCTTCTTTCAGGCCAGTAAGAAACTGCCCTGAGATTAGAATGCGGTCAATGCGAGAGTATGTTGTGTATGCTTTACTATGGTATGTGTATGAGGTCCTATCTGGGTATATGTATCTGTATGCATCATGTAGTGAGTGCTCAGTCATGATATTATTTAGTTGTGTAACCCCTACAGTGCCCCTGAGCTCCTGCTTCTTGGAGCCTGTCCGGTCTAGCGTAACGTCGTCTACACAATTAAAGTCGCCGCAGAGAACACGGCTTGTCACGGTTCGTCGGTCATCTGTCAAAATAAAGTAATTAACACAGCTTGCAATGAACTCAGCCCTATGGCATGGATTCACCGGGACATACATATTAATTATGTTGAATGTTTGACAATTAAATTGGCACAATAAACTTAAAACTCGCCCTTCTGTATCTTTATTTATTTTAATATCTAGATCCTTTCTGAATAAAATTGCAACCCCCCCATTTACGCCCGACATTACACGAATTAATATAATAAGTCCCATCAAAATCTTTAAGTAATTCTTTTATGTTGTCTTTATCATTAAAATGAGTTTCTTGTAAGCAAATTATATCTATTTTCTCTGTATTTAGTAATTTAAATATTAAACCCCGCTTTGTACTATTGTTTACAAAGCCGTTTACGTTTAGTGTGCCAATTTTCAAGTGTGTGCTGTTAACTGCCAGCGACTTAACATGTATGAACTAAAGAATGAATGAAATTGTGAATAAATAATAGAGAACAACAACAAGAAAAGAAATAAACAGTGTCTATGCGTGGCTAGACTTGTCTTGGACCCTGGACACACCAAGTCTCTAGCTCGCCCTGGCCCAACTGGCCTCAGGGTGGGGTGGTGGCCTGGGTCTCTGTGTTGATGTTGTAGCCTGAAAAAAATAGATCTTGCATAGCACTGTGAAAGTCAGACAAAAGTTTTGAGTCAAAAATATGCAAATAACACGAAACACACATAGGACTGCAAACGTCAGACATACGTTGTAAGTCACGATGCGATTACACACACAAAAGGAGTGAGCACTTTTCAACACGAAACACACAAAAGTACAAACAACCACAAACAGATAAGGTTTGTTAGATGTTTCAGTCACAGGGGGGTGGGGGTGGTCAACATTGGTTAAACAGTTCCCACACATGTATAAAGTACGAATCCAGGTGAAAACCCCCTTCGGTCAAAACCCCCTCGGTCAAAACCCCCTCCAGTCAAAAACCCCTGCAATAAATAGTCAGACGGTCAAAACCCCCTCTTATTATTATTGTTTGGTATTTATAGTGGTAAAGTTGGTATAATATTAACATAGATGAATAATTGTTTTAATCTCTTTTGAATAATTATCTGAAATATATTTATTTATGTTGTTATTTAGTGTATGTTACACTACATAGACTTTAGGCTTTCAGTGAAGCTACTCATAGACTTAGAATTGCAGGCCTGCACAAATTGCACGAACGATCGTTTCGTTCGTGCGTCGGTTATGCAAATTTATTTCGCATAACCGATTTACCGTTCGTGCAAAACTTTCTGAATAAAATGTCCTAGAGTCACCGGTTTTCGATCGCTTAAGCGAAATATATGAATAAAATATAAATAAAAAATTATAAGTATTTAATAATTTTTCTCTCGGAACAAAGCAGTGACTTCCGTGTTCGTTTTCGTTCTTGTGGTGACATCAGTGTTCGCACATTCTCGCACTATTGCAATTACAAATGTGAACGATCAGAAACGCGTGTCGATCGAAAACGTGTGACCGTACGATACATCGCGGGTACAAACAACTTGACTGGTTTCCGACGTGTTTATTATAATTAAATGTTACGGAAATGGCAGATACCAGTCTAGCTAGAATACTTATATTGGTGAAGTGTAAGATATTCTCATTGGTTGTTGGATGTCACCGAAGGGAATTCCTTCAAAATGCGGCCAATCAGAAATTGCGATACTTCCATTAATAAACGTTAATCGGTAAACTTCGGCTGATTACGGGAAATTGTTCAAATATCACACATGGCGATGAAAAATTTGACTGTATAAGTTTTGACGTGTATACTATAAAGGTATATTATTACAGTTCATTTTTACTTCAACATGACAATGGTGTTCTTTATTAAAATTATTTTAAAGTTCTTTTTCATTTTTAAAAAAAACCGGTTATGCAAATCAAAATAGGTTATGCAATTTTTTTTGGCATAACCGATTTTCCGGTTATGCAAATTTTTAATTTGTGCAGGCCTGAATTGTAGTTTTAACAAAATGTTTGATCTTAGAGATAGATGTAATTGGGAAGCCTAGGAAAACTACTTATATAATATAATAGTATAATGAAAGAACTTGATAGTAATTTGCAATATAAGGAAAGAACATGATAGTAATTAGCAACAACAACAACAACAACAGCTTGATCTTGGCTAGCTGCTGCAGGGATTAATGTAATTGGGAAGCCTTGAGAAATCCTTTAAATAATATAATGAAAGAATTTGATAGTAATTAGCAATCTCTGTTACTTATGTGATCTTAGCTATTGAAGGGATCTTAGCTATTGATGGGATTAATGATTGAGCAGTTATTTTTGAACATGAAAGTAGAGTACATGCAGCAAATGTCCCATGGGATGCTACAAGAAAATGGTTAGGGTCTGGTCTATTAATCATTCATTCTGTGAACAACCATGGAAGTGATACAAAATCACAAGGGTGGTCAAAAGCTTCTGCATGAAGGATATATGTATACCAAAAGAACAAGTCTAAGTCTACAGTGCGATGGGAATGCTCCAACAGGGCTTCCTTTTCTTGCAAGGGAGCAGTAACCACAGATATTGAGATCCAGACAGTGATACACACTGTCCAACACACTCATGATCCCAATCCCGACTCTGTTGCAGCTAGTAGGCTGAAAAACACCATGAAGAACGTAAGTGGTACATCGCGGGGTACGCCACCCAGATAGTCCGTGGATACTACAGCAACTGCTACAACTGATATTCGTGCTGCTCTAGGCAACCCAGAAGTTGTGAAACGTACACTACGTCGGGAGCGTGCCAAGCATCTTCCTAAAAATCCACAATCACTTCAAGACTTAATCATTGAGGATCAGTGGATTACGACTGGAGGTGATGATCCACAAATGTTTTTGATCTATGACAATGGTGTGGATTCGCCCATCCCGTATGTTAGTGTTTACGACTAAAGAGGGACTAACGCATCTGGCTCGTTCGGATGTCTGGTTACATGGATGGAACATTTAACTCTGCTCCGCTCCTGTTCCATCAACTGTTGTCATTCGTGCGCCGCTCGGAGATTCATCGATCAGCTGTGTCTATGCATTTCTCTCAAACAAGAGCCAATCCACATATGAAGAACTGTTACAATCCATCGAGAATAAGTGTCAGGTGCTTGGTTTTCAATTAGATCCATCAACTGTGATCACCGACTACGAGTTAGCCATCATCAACGCTGTCAGTTCAACGTTCGGCGCCCACACCTAGAAGTCATGGCTGCTTTTTATCACCTGACACAGAGCACGTGGAGGAAGATTCAGAGTCTGGGACTTGTACATTTGTATCGGGAGAACAGTGACGTAAACTTTTTCTGTGGCATGTTGGATGGTTTGGCATTTTTGCCAACAGGTTGATGTTGTGTCCGGTATCCAATACTTGAGGGAAAACACACCAGAGGACTTGAACCCTAATCGACTACTTCGATAACACATACCGTCTCTGGTCAGTATCGCCGTATCCAGCTACCAACACAACCAAACGGCATTGTTCCACCCATCAGGATGCGTCGATCGCCTCCAACATTTTCTCCAGAACTCTGGAATGTCCATGACATCACCTAACTAATGGATCTCGAACCACAACGTGTGTGAAGGCTGGAATAATGCCTTTGCCAAGCTTATCGGACATGCTCACCCAACCATCTGGCGTGCCATAGACAGTCTGCGAAAAGACCAGACAATGGCATCCACACTGTTACTGCGAGACAACAGGGTGAGCCCCCATCAAAACGTGTTCGCCGTAAAACAGTCAAATTGCAGTCTAAGCTCTTGAATTTGTGCACAGCCCGCCGAGATGGTGCTAAGTCAATGGAGGATACTCTCAAAGGCATCGGACACTGCATCAGATGGAAATAGATCTAAATGCGATCTAATGGATTATGACTTATACAAAAGTCTATGCAATCAAATGTTATAATATGCAAGTGTGAATAAATAGTTTGGGTATTAATTATTTTGTCATTTCTTATAATTATTTCCTAAATAAGGGGTTTTGACTGGAGGGGGTTTTGACTGGAGGGGTTTTTGACTGGAGCGGGTTTAGACTGAGGGTTTTTGACCGAGGGGGTTTTGACCGGAGGGGGTTTTGACCGGTCACCATAAAGTACATAACGCACACACAAATAGGGTACAAACACAAAACATGATTTTATATACATGGAACACGGTTTTAGAAAGCACAAATCCTTGGAAGAACACAGAAACACGCACATAGAAACACAGGAGCTCATCTCCACACGAAAACACTTGAGAACACAACGAGTGAGCAGTTTTCAACACAAGACACACGAAAGTACAAACAAGCACAAACATATAAAGCTTGTTAGCCGTTTTAGTCACAGGGGGGGTGGGGGTGGTCAACATTAGTTAAACAGTTCCCACACCTGTATAACGTACATAACACATACATAAATAGGGTACAAACAAAACATGGTTTTATATACACAGAAAACGATTTTAGAACGCACAGATCCTTGGAATAATACAGAAACACGCACATAGAAACACAGAGGCTCATCTCCACACGAAAACACTTGAGAACACTTGAACACATTTGTTATCACACAGAAAACACAACACACAATCGAACACAACGAAAACAGCGAATAATTATTGCCTGGCCGCTGAGCGGATGGGTTAGGGTAGTCCGGGGGCGGGTCCGTTCCGTTATCCGGGGCAAGGTTTGAAGAGTGATCAGTCTCATTGTCGGGGGCCGTTCTGGGTCGTGATGGGTTGGGGGTGAGGAGAGTGTCTAGGTCCCCAAGACCTACGTCTTGGTGACCTTTAGCTCCTTGGTCCTGGAGGGGGGCGCCGCTGGTAAGACATGGTATACTGACTTCTCCGGGGTAGCCTGGTCCTCTGATGAGGAAAGGTCCCTCTTTTTCTCTCTCACCTTCTCTCTCCACTTTTCTTTCTTTCTTTCTCTCTTTCCTCAGTAGCTCTATTTTTTCTAAACTCGCTAATCTCTCTTCCTCTTTCCTAGCTGCTGACAATTCCTTGTCAGAGGATAGGGCTGTGGTACTGATGATGAGCTCAGTTTCGTCGAGATCAGCGGGTGGGTTGGGGTGGGTGGGGGGGCGCTCCTAGGACTTTCTCGATGTTACCTCCCCTAACTACGTCTGAGAAGGTTACCTGGCGATCTGGACAATCCCACTGGTGATGGTCTGCTTTGCCACATGCAAAGCACAACTCCGGCTGGTTCCGGTATCTTACCTGGAACCAGTGGTGTTGCCTTGTCTGTAGTTTGCCTGGAATGTCCCTATGTATTTCCAGCTTTAGGGAGCGCTCTCCAGTTTTAACACTGGTGTCTCTCCACGTAGAGTGGCTCGATCTAACTACCACCGTACCGTACCTTCCTAGGATCTCGTCTACGTAGAAATTGGGGTAGGTGAGAGGGAGCCCTCGAATTTTGACCCAAGTACCCCCAGGGAACCTTGGGCCAACGTCGCAGTGGTGGTCGCGTACATTTAATCCCTGGACTTCTAGTCTGTCCCTTACTTCTTGGGTCCTGGCGTGTATTTCCCACACGTTGCACCCCTTGGGCACAACGGCCAGCAGGTAATCTGTAATAGGCCCTAGAGCCCTGCAGATTTCCTCTCCCTTGAGGGGGGGGGGGTGAATCCCGGCGCGTTTAAATAAAGAGGATGGGAATACTCACTCTCTGTTGCGTTGGTCGGGGCTGGCGTCGGCGAAGTCCGTTCAGTCCTCGGTGAAGTCCGGCTGATTCCGGTAGCTTGATCGGTGTCTTGATCGGAAGAAAGGGCAGATGACTCTTGCACATACATCTTTCGATCCCAAAAACTAACTTTTTTCCTTCAAAAAAGAACTTTATCAACAAATAATATATAGTCATAGTGTATGATGTATGAACCGTTACTCGACAACCCAACTATATCTAAGAAATTGCACAATAATATACGTAGCGAAGGACTAAATTTAGTCAAAGACATTTGGGACTTGGGTACGAACGACTTTCTGAACTTCACTGGTTGTTCAACTAGTGCGGCATTTTATCGCCAATTAAAAGACATACCGGACAATTTCCCGTTGACGTTACTATGGACTTTACGGAACGAAGCCCCATATGATGGTGACTTAGACGCCATTTTTCGGATCAACGTAGGTGATACGAAAAAGGACGTAACAGACGCGAAGACAAAAGACATTTACACAGCCTTGTTATCTAGAACTTACAAAGATGCATCGTTTAAGACCAGGTGGGAAATATTTTTAATGAAACCATAAATTGGCAAAACATTTGGAAAACACTCAATTCCGGTCACATCGAAAATCCAGATTATGATTTAATTTATAAAATGATAAGAAACGTAATTGCAGTGAGAAAACATCTATACGAGTGGCAGATTGAGCCCACTCCGGAATGCCTTGTGTGTAACGAAGTGGACTCAGTCTTGCACGCCTTTTTTCACTGTAAGAAAACTAAAACATTTATTAAACAATTACAACCGATCTTCAGGAAAATTTTAGGCAACAATTTCCGCTTGAACCCGTACGCCATGATTTTTGGCATAAAACATAAGCCTGGAAACAATGCATCGAAACTAGGAATCTTTCTGTGGAGTAAAGCTATAAGGGTAATTTGGACAACACATAAATTATTAGAGGGAGATAAGCCATGTAATGAAATGGCATTGTTTAAGCACTTAGTCTATTCAAGGGTTGAAGCCGAGTATTTCGCCGTCTTAGAGCGGCCAAACAGAAAAGAAACATTCCTGAAACACTGGTGTCTCGGAGGGGTCATTGCCAAGTGCAATGACGCTTTCGACATTACATATCAGTTATGAGAATAATTGGCAAATGCACAAAAAATGTAGTAAAATAGATCTGGACCCCCCGGCTTGTAGCTTTGGGGGCCAGGTCCGATAACCAGGTATGACTTTTGTAGATACACATCACTAGGCCATACACTAAACAAATTAAAGATTACAAGAACAAACACATGCACTAATTAAAATGTATAAATAATTAATACAAGCACTTATACTTTCATGTATATTTTTATTAACACTTCAAGGAGACCTGGTTTAATGTAAATAGGTAGGTTTTTCATAAATAAATGGGGTACCCGACATGTTCGGGAGTTACCTGAAACGAAAAAAAAAATAAAAAAAATAAAAAAAAATTTGTTGGTAACTGTCAGTGTCTCGAGTAATGTCAAGGTCATTCCAAATTAAAAGAATATCGTTGTATATATTCGGCATTGATTTAAAGTTAGCTTTATTATTTGTAATCTTACATTTTAGAATGTGTCTTTCGATATTTAGATTTTTATATTGGCCTAAAAAGTAATCCGCTAGGGCTTTCCAATTACCTTCCCCTTCTGGGCTTAATAATCTACTTACAAATTTAATTCTTTGTGCTTTAATTTTTAGCCGAATATTTACAACACCCAACCCGCCTAACTCCTTGGGTAGTTGAATTTGCTCTTTTGATATAAAATGTTTCCTGTAACTCCAAATGAAGTCGAAAATCATTTTATCAATTTGTTTGGCATATTTTCCCGGAAGTTCCAAAACGTTTGATAAATACCAAATGCCACTAGTTGCTAAAGAATTTACTGCAACTACTTTACCATGTAGATTTAAATTTCGATTGCTCCATATATTTAAGATTGTTTTGATTTTTTGAATTTTGGGTTCCCAGTTATCAGCTGAGACGTCAACATTTCCAAAATAAAAGCCTAAGATTTTAATTTTATCGTTTGTCCATCTTATATCAAGAGGCGTATCTTTCTCGTACCTAAGTTTTCCCATTAGGAAACCGTTAATTTTCTGAAGATTGACTTTAGCACCTGATGCACGTTCATAGATATTTAAGATTTTAAATAATTGTTTTACTGAGTCTAAGTCTGATGAGGTCGCGTTACCGTCGTCTGAATACCCTACCCACTTACTAACGAAGCCATCTGGTAAAGTTATCCCATTAATTTCGGAATCTTCCCGAACAGCCTCTGCCAAAGTTTCTGCTACTAAAATATATAATACTGTGCTGATCGGGCAGCCCTGTCTAATTCCCCTAGAGAGATTGAAATAGTTTGAAACATACCCATTTACTTTAACAGCGGATTGAATATCCGTTTAACAGGTTTTAATCATTTTAATAAAGTTTGGCCCAAAATTAAATTTTTGTAGAATTTTAAACAAAAAATCCCATTCCACCCTATCATATGCTTTTGTTTGGTCTAAGGATAAAATTAAGCCCGGTAATTCATTACGATTTACATATTCTATTAAGTCTCTTATCAATGACGCTCCGTCATGGATTGATCTGCCTTTTACTGAACATTTCTGATTTGGATGTATTATTTTTGGTAGAAAATCTCTGATTCTACTTGCCAAAACTTTTGTAATAATTTTGTAATCACAATTTAATAAAGAGATTGGTCGCCAGTTTTTTAAAAGTTGTTTTTCGTTGCCTTTCCAAATTAAAACAATAACACCACGGCGCATGGTAAAAGTTAATTTTTCCTTATCAAAGGCATCGTTAATTACTTCTACCAGATCGCTACCAATTAGACCAAAAAAATTCCGGTAGAATTCTGCAGTCAAGCCATCACAGCCTGGTGACTTATCATTGGCAAAAGATTTAACAGCTGATGATACTTCGTCAAGAGTTATTTCCCCTTCACACGCGTCTCTGTCTTCATCATTTAATGTCTGTCATTTTGTTTAATAAATAGTTTTGTGCCAAAACGTCTGTCTTTTCTGATGTGTAAAAAAATTTTTTTATAAAATTTAGTTGTTTCATTTAAAATTTCATTTTGATTTTCAATTAGTTTTCCATCTTCGGTTATTAAAGAATTCATGTTTATTGTTAGCTTTTTGTTTTTCGAGATTTACAAAATAAGCCGTGCATCGTTCACCTTGTTCAATTTCATCCACTTTGGCCCTAATTCTTGCCCCTTGTAGTTGTATTTGTTCATAGTTTTTAATTTTATTTTGTACGTTAATTAATTCTGCGTAGTCGTCTAAGTGTCCAAGTTCGTCTAATTGTATTAAGAAAATTTCGTCTTGTTCTAAATTGTGTATATATGTCCTTTCAGTCCTTCGTTTTTGTTTACAATAGTCTGTGGTTAGTGATTTGATTTTAACTTTACCCAAATCCCACCATAATAGGAGATCATTATAATTTCCCTTTTTGGTTTTCCACGTCAGCCAAAAGTCGTTAATTACGTTTACGTAGTTTTTGTCTTTCAAAACACTGTTGTTAAATGCCCATAGTCCTGGTCCTTTGTTGTTTTTGTCGAAAATAAATTGTGCCCAAACAAGCTTGTGATCAGTGTAAACGCACTGAGTTACACCCGCTTCTTTCAGGCCAGCAAGAAACTGCCCTGAGATTAAGATGCTGTCAATGAACGAGTATGTTCTGTAAGCCTTGCTGTGGTATGTGAAAGAGGTTCTGTTTGGGTATATATATCTGTATGTATCTTGTAGTGAGTGTTCGTTTATAATGTTATTTAATTCTTTAACCCCTACAGTGCCCCTAAGCTCTTGCTTCTTAGAGCCTGTCCGGTCGAGCGTTACATTGTCCACACAATTAAAGTCGCCGCAAAGAATGCAGCTACTCACGGTACGTTGGTCATCTGTCGTAATAAAGTAATTGACACAGCTTGCAATGAACTCAGCCCTTTGGCATGGGTTCACTGGACAATACAAATTAACTACGTTAAATACCTGACTATTAAATTGGCACAGTAAACTAAGAACTCGCCCATCTGTGTCTTTAAGAGAATTAATTACTTTAATTTCTAGCCAATAGCAACTCCCCATTTACGCCCAATGTTGCAAGAATTTGTATAGTATGTCACTTTAAAATCTTTAATGTTGTCTTTATCACTGAAGTGAGTTTCTTGTAGACAGATTATATCTATTTTTTCTTTTTCTAATAGTTTAATAATTAGCGCCCGCTTTGTGTTACAGTATCCCAATTAGATAAATTAGAAAAAGTTTATAATAAGGCACTCAGAATTTTAACTAAAGTTACTCCGAGTACCCCTAATGACAGCCTGCGTGTGGAGCTGAGTATCCTACCTCTCAATGTTAGGCGCACCCAGCTGTGTCTCAAACATTGGTTTAAAACTAAAAATCTAGTACCTTTAAATCCGGTTGCTACTATGATACCTAATAATGATGAATATCTCCATATTGATATTAACTCAACTATTAACTTTAACAATAGAATGGCGTCCAATTTAGAACTTTTGGATTTTGAGCTGGATACCTACTCCCCCCCCCCCCCCCGGTGCCTCCCTGGTTAATTAAACCACCGAATGTGGCATTACTTTTAAGAAATGAAATTATTAAAACAGAATTTGATCCTTTTAAAAATATAATTTTTAAAGCAGCCGTAAACGATTATTATGCTGATTATATTCATATATACACAGATGGCTCCAAGGATCCCCTCACTGGTAAAGCGGGCATGGCTTTCTATACCATGTCCGGTCTACCTCACACTTCTGTTTCCCACCAAGCCAGAGTAACCGACCATGTTTCGGTATTTACTACCGAACTGGTGGCCATTTGCTCCGCGCTTAAATGGATTCTTTCTAACGCTAATAAATACCCTGCTCCCCAAAAATTCCTTATTCTTACTGATTCCCTGAGCTCCTTACAAGCTCTCCAGAACCTCAAATTCAAGAGTTCATACTTGATTAAACAAATAATAAATCGAATTAATTATAATAGTAGTAAAGGCCTTTTTGTCACGCTTGAATGGGTCCCTGCCCACGTCGGCATCTCTGGCAATGAGCGAGCCGATATCTTAGCTAAAAAAGCACTATTAATGGACAAAATTGAAATAAATATCAAAATTAATTTTAATGAGATTATGGCCATAGCCCATAAATTTTTTCTTAAATTTTGGCAAATAGAGTGGAATAACAAGACCAGACTTTGGCACTATCTAATTAAATCAAAAATAAATTCCAAAAGACCCATATATACTAATGTTAAAGCTGAAACAATTATTACGAAACTCCGTTTAGGGGTGGTCTTTGGTTTGAACGACACTCGCTTTAAATTAAGGAAAAGTAATACATCGTTGTGCACAACTTGCCATAAAGTAGATAATGTAAGACATTATATGTTCTACTGTAAAAAATATATCAAAGAAAGAAACATTTTTAAAAATATAATTATTAATTTAAATATTAAATTTAATCCGGTTAAAATATTTAACCCGCCCCCGACGCTAACAAACAAATGGTGGAACGGGCTATTTTAACCTACGTAACAGATACTAAATTAATTGTTTAATTAATTAACAATAAGTAGCTGGCACATAAATATAATGATTAAGTAAATATTGAAAAGCTAAGAGCGACCCGAGGACTCTACTAGTATATTTGAACAGGAGCCGTGCAAGATATTACCTACCTTATGGTGGCGGACCGATGACTGGTGACCTTTCTTGTCCCCGGTGATAATTGCTCCGACGTTACTCTCCGGTGGGACAGAACGGAAATCCTTTTAATTTTATTGTTCCAATTTTATTGAATTTTTATGATATTTCTTAATTATATATTTTTAATCCAATTTTAGATCACCGAACAGCCGTAAACATTAATTCCCGCATCCACTCATTGAAAACTTTTTTGGCTGGACTACAACACTAATTACCTTCCTCTCTTTTCTTTTTTTTTACAGAGAAGGAATTGAAATCCAGCCAATCACGGCCTTTTATTTCCACCGCTTGTTGTTCATGCAACACTGGCCTTCCACTAATCTTTACACAGAACAGCTCCAGCTAGGGATCGAGTCTCAACCAATCACAGCCTTTCTCTTCTTACTGGTATCACTTATCGATCCGTTCTATTTTTAACATACTGTACACTGTCGCTCTAACAGAATCTTGGCCCTCATCGGGTGCCTCCGTGTTGTCGCTCGGCGGGTTCCGGGAAGCCGTGTTCCTGCCGTGTGTCACTAGAGTTCCCAGCTCTGAGCGTGCCTCGTTCCTTTTTTTCTTCTACTGTTAAGTTAATGTGGTAACTATCCACCTCTAGTTTTGATTGCTGCTTGCTAATTTCACATCTTTCTCCTTCCTCTTACTTTTTTCTAATGACTTCCTATTGGTCTTGGGGCTAACGAACGAGGAGGTTCGGGTTCTGACCAATCAGAACAAGGTCTCCCGTTATATGTTTACTATTTGGTCCGCGCTATTCTAGCCGGCCAAAATTGTTAAAAAAAAGCCTAGTATGAGAGCGTCTGTCCGAGTGTATGTTTTCCGCCTGGCTTGGCGGCGCGCACACCTGGCAGTGTCTGCGCCGCCCTGCTCTGGCGGACTATACGACTGGAGTGTGAATGTTGTTAGGTTTAATTCTTTTAGTTTAGATGTATATGGTTTTAATTAACTGATTAATAAATGATTAATTAGTTTAATTGATTTTTTCCTCTTAGTATTTTAGAATTGAAATATTTTAAATTACATGTACATTTTATTTTAATTAAATAGGTTTTAATTAGGTTATTAATTTAATCGGTCACTATACCTAAAAAAAAAAGGAGAAACCTGACCGATACTCGGCGTCACTCACTTAACGATTAGTGGTTCCCTGGGTGACGTCGAGGATTATATAGCAATGACTTTGTCATCCGTATAGGTGGCGCACCCCCTCGGGTGTAGAGCTCACGAATGCTTGGGGAGAACAGCAAGGACTCCTCGGGGACCAATCAACGTGGATCAACAAACCAACATCACCACCTATACTGAAACGTTTCACCACCTTTCCGGACGGCGATTCGCGGGCTTATCATCATTCATTGTTCATCAATATCATTCATCTCATATAATAATACCCACCCTGCTATATGGATAACCTGGGGGGGGGCGGGATGGGGGGGGACGCCGTGGTAGGGAGCTTTTTGGGAGCGATAGGGCGTTGGCGGTTTGGGCCGGTAGGTTTGCCTGTTAGGAGGCCTCCCCCCCCCCCCTGGAACGCCCCCCCCCCCCATGGAAATCCGGACTTGCTGGAATGGGTCTCCCGGATGTCGGTTCGCTAAAAAGAATGGGCGCAATGCTCCCCCCTCTACGAATCCTTGATCCTCCAGGGCTTAATAAGTTTAATTAATGCTAAGATTTAACTTAATTACATTAGCATAGAATAATTTCTTTAATTTTGACCAGCCCGAAACAAAAATGTTCTTGGCACCAACTAAATATAAAAGTAAATTCTAATAACAGGTTTTAGGATAATTGGTGCAATATTAAGTATATTAAAAAATAAAATTATTATAGCGTCCTTATTATTATTTTTTTAATAAATTTGTTTTTGTTTTTTTAATTAAGTGGTCTTACCACATATTTAAATTGTCCTCATCAACCACCACTTCCCCCTCCTGGCGAAGTCAGAAGCTAAATCCGAAGTGGGCGTGCCTGAACCTCTGTGGATAGGGGCACGTTAAACACAGTTTCCTTCCTTCACAAAGCCGTTCACGTTTAGTGTGCCAATTTTTAAGTGTGTGCTGTTAACAGCCAGCATTTCAACATATGAATATCGTGATAGAAAAGATAATAGTAGGAGTGAATAATCACATTAAACAACAGAACATAAACACACATATATACAAAACATTTACACATTGTCCTTGTCGTGGGGACCCCAGAGCACACCAAGTCTATGTCTAACCCTGGTTTAACAGACAGCAGGGTGGGGTGGTGGCCGGGGTCTTTCCCTTTGAAACATAGAAAGTTAACATTAAAACGATGTGTGCACGGCACAAACAATACTGGGATACATACGTGTAACATAAACAACACAGTTCCACATAAAACGAATCCACATAAAGTCACCACACAACAGAAACACACATTAAACAAGACACAGTCAAAAATATATACATTATGTTTGTGTACAGTTCCTGTCTTCGGGACTCCAGCACTCGCCAAGTTTGTTGGGGGCCCTGGCCTAGTAGGCGGCAGGGGGTGGGGGTGACCGGTGTCATCTCCATGGTTACATGAAACGTTTTTACAGATACAGTATATACATGACATACATAACGCTACAAAAAACACAGTCAACACGGTTTTACATATGACATACACATTAGGGCATAAAAACACGGATACACACATCACAACTCCTTTGAATAACACAGAAAAACTTGGGAACACATCTCCATTCGAATACACAGAAAAACAGCACATTTCACGGTTGAATACAAACACAGTGGTACACACATTGAGAACACACAACATGAACACGAATAAACACACTTTCTTTCCTGGTCGCGTAGCGAAGGGGGTGGGGGAGTCCAGGGGCGGGTCCGTTCCGTTTACCATAGCTAGGTTTAGATCGTTGTCAGTCTCGGTGTCCATGTCCAGTCCGGGTCGGGGGGGGGGGGGGTTGAAGACAGAAGAAGGGGGGGGGAGGTCCCCAAAACCTAAGTTTTGGAGGCCTTCTGGCCCTTGGATCTGGAGGGGGGAGCCTGGGGGAGCACATGACATGCCTTCTCCGGCGTAGTGTCGTCCGACGTAGAAAGATCTCTCTTTCTTTCCTTTTCCCTTTCCTTCCTCTTTTCTTTCCTTCTTCTTCTCTTTTCTCAACCTTTCTATCCTCTCTTTGATCTCTCTCTCCACTTTCTCTCTTTCTTCTCGAGGGCTGCTGTTGATGGTCAACTCAGCGCTTTCCTCGTCGGCTTCTGGGGTTGGGGTAGGGTTTGACTCACCTACTACGACCTTCCCTAGGTCCCCTCCTCTTACGATGTCCCAAAAAGAGACCTGCCTGTCAGGGCAGTCCCACTGATGGTGGTCGGGTTTCCCGCAGCTGAAACAAAGCTCTGGCTGATTCCTGTACCTTACAGTGAACCAATCTTGGGCAGCTGTCTTCAGCCTGCCCGGTATGTCCCTCTTAATGTCAATCTTAAGACTGCGTTCACCAGTCTTTACCAGCGTATTCCTCCACGTGGCGTGAGCTGTTTTAACAACAATAGTTCCGTAACGCTGAAGGACAAAATCAACATATACGTTGGCTACACCGAGCGGCAATCCACGGATCCGCACCCACGTACCCCCGGGGAAGCGTGGGCCGATCTCGCAGCACCTGTCACGAATACTAAGGCCTTGCAGCTCCAATCTATCTCTAATTTCCTGAGAGTTCAAGTGTAATTCCCAAGTGTTGCGCCCCTTGGGGACAACAGACAGGAGGTGGTGGACTATGGGCCCTAGGGCTCGGCAAATCTCCTCGCCCGTTAGGGGTGGGGTGAAACCCGGGGCGTTAAGGTACAACGGCTTATTGTACTCACTTGAACTGGAGCTGGTCGGGGGTATTTCAGCTGCTGTGATCGGTTCCTCGAACATTTTCCTCTGGTTGGACCGGGAAAAAAGCTGGGGGGGGGGGGGCTAATTTAAATAAATTTAAACTTGTTTAGATTTAAGGTAAACACACCTAAACCAAAAACTCACTACTCACCAAAAGGCCGAGAATTATTATTATTATTTTTTTTTTTTTTTTTATATTTCAGGTAACTCCCGAACATGTCGGGTACCCCATTTATTTTTCAAAAACCTACCTATTTATACTACTAAAAAGAATTTAAGGGTCAGACGATATTTTCGACATTATTTTCTGAATGTCAATTATATTAGCTAGACCATAATGTCACGCATGGTATTGTTCCATTTTGACGAAAGTGGGTCTAAGCAACCCATAAATGAATTAAAATCCACTGTCATTGACACTGTCGACTAGTTCTAATGGCGAAAACATGCTTACATTTGCACGTAAATTAGGGCGAAAGCGAAAGGTCTGCTAAGTGTCCATAACTTGCTTTTTCACATAGCGCTTCATTTGCACGCTTTGCACGTGTATTCCATGTTCCCAATGCTGAATTTCCGTATAATTGGAGCGTGCGTTCGTGTACACTGCAAATTCGACAATGGTACGACTTCAAATGACTATCGAAGATCGAGGAAGGGCTATTGCTTGGCTTCCGGATGGCAATACGCAAAGAAATGTTGCTCTGAGACTTGGTGTCAGTCAAGAGTGTCGTTGGCCGACTGTGGCAACGGTACCAAGCAACGAATTCTGTTCGAAATCGTCCACGTTCGGGAAGACCCCGAAGCGCTACAAATAGAGAGGACCGCTACATCACCAATATGGCTCTACGTCAACGCACAACCACTGCACGCCGATTACGTGACAATCTGCGGACTGCGACTGGAACTCGAGTGTCTGATCAAACCATACAGAATCGTCTGAGAGCCAATAATCTACGCTGCCGTCGCCAGGCTGTTCGACCACCACTCCTACCACGTCACAAAACGGCCAGACGTCACTGGTGCACGCTTCGTCTGCGGTGGCAACGTTTTCAATGGGGTCGAGTGATGTTCACTGATGAGTCCAGGTTTAGTCTCCAGTTCAACGACGGTCGGGTTCGCGTCTACAGACGTCCTGGGGAGCGCTTCGCTGACGTTAACGTTAGACAACGTCACCGGTTCGGTGGTGGCAGCGTCATGGTGTGGGGCGGCATCTCTATCAACCACAGGACCCCCCCTATATGTGGTGGATGGCAATCTGAATGGAATCCGCTATCTGAATGAGATTATCCGGCCGTTGGTTCTCCCAGGCCTTCAGCAGATTGGCGACGGGGCAGTTCTGCAGGATGACAATGCCAGACCCCACCGCGCCAGGGTGGTAACAGACTTTCTCAGACAACAAGGTATCGCCAGGATGGATTGGCCAGCATATTCGCCTGACTTGGCCCCAATAGAGAACGCCTGGGACGAATTAGGCAGGAGCGTTCGGGATAACCATGCCCCTCCGGCCAACCTTCATGATCTGGGTCAACTTCTTATGGCAGAGTGGCAGGCCATTCCCTAAGAGTTCTTCAGACGTCTGATCAACAGCATGAGGCAACGATGTGTCGAGTGTATTCGCGCCAGGGGTGGATTCACACACTATTAAACGAATGTTCTAATGTGTAAAATCCATGTTTGACAACCTTCAACTTTGACACCATGTCATGTGACTTTCTTGTATACAGTGACGTTTATTTGTGGTTTTTTGTAAATATGGAACAATAAATAAAAATGTTGGTGTAGTTTACATCATCAATCTAATACACTCTGAAACTTATTTGGTTATAAATTTTTGATCCTTAAATTCTTTTCAGTAGTATACATTAAACCAGGTCTCCTTGAAGTGTTAATAAAAATATACATGAGAGTATAAGTGCTTGTATTAATTATATATATATATACATTTTAGTTAGTGCATGTGTTTGTTCTTATACTCTTTAATTTGTTTAGTGTATAGGCTAGTGATGTGTATCTACAAAAGTCATACCTGGTTATCGGACCTGGCCCCCAAAGCTACAAGCCGGGGGGTCCAGATCTATTTAACTACATTTTTGTGCATTTGCCAATTATTCTCATAACCGATATGTAATGTCGAAGGCGTCATTGCACTTGGCAATGACCCCTCCGAGACACCAGTGTTTCAGGAATGTTTCTTTTCTGTTTGGCCGCTCTAAGGCGGCGAAATATTCAGCTTCAGCCCTTGAATAGACTAAGTGCTTAAACATTGCCATTTCATTACATGGCTTATCTCCCTCTAACAATTTACGTGTTGTCCAAATTACCCGTATGACTTTACTCCACAGAAAGATTCCTAGTTTTGATGCATTGTCTCCAGGCTTATGTTTTATGCCAAAAATCATGGCGTACGGGTTCAAACGGAAATTATTGCCTAAAATTTTCCTAAAGATCGGTTGTAATTGTTTAATAAATGTTTTAGTTTTCTTACAGTGAAAAAAAGGCGTGCAAGACTGAGTCCACTTCGTTACACACAAGGCATTCCGGAGTGGGCTCAATCTTCCAATCGTATAAATGTTTTCTCACTGCAATTACGTTTCTTATCATTTTATAAATTAAATCATAATCTGGATTTTCGATGTGACCGGAATTTAGTGTTTTCCAAATGTTTTGCCAATTTATGGTTTCATTAAAAGCTGTTTCCCACCTGGTCTTAAACGATGCATCTTTGTAAGTTCTAGATAACAAGGCTGTGTAAATGTCTTTTGTCTTCGCGTCTGTTACGTCCTTTTTCGTATCACCTACGTTGATCCGAAAGATGGCGTCTAAGTCACCATCATATGGGGCTTCGTTCCGTAAAGTCCATAGTAACGTCAACGGGAAATTGTCCTGTATGTCTTTTAATTGGCGATGAAATACCGCACTAGTTGAGCAACCAGTGAAGTCCAGAAAGTCGTTCGTACCCATGTCCCAAATGACTTTGACTAAATTTAGTCCTTCGCTACGTATATTATTGTGCATTTTCTTAGATATAGTAGGGTTCATATATAATTTGTTGGTAGCTGTCTGTGTCCCTTGTCAGGTCAAGGTCATTCCATGTTAATAATATTTCCCTGTAAATACTCGGCATTGAGACAAAATTTGCTTTATTATTTATAATTTTACATTTTAATATATGTCTTTCTATGTTTAAGTTTTTGTAGAGGCCTAAAAAGTGGTCAGCTAAGGCTTTCCAATTTCCCTCCCCCTCCAAACTTAGAAGTCTGCTTACAAATTTAATGCGTTGCGCTTTAATTTTCAGCCGAATATTTACTACCCCTAACCCACCTAATTCCTTAGGTAGTTGAATTTGTTCCTGTGATATAAAATGTTTTCTATAACTCCAAATAAAATCAAAGATCATTTTATCAATTTGTTTGGCATATTTTTCCGGAAGTTCCAAAACATTCGATAAGTACCAAATGCCACTCGTTGCAAGGGAGTTTACTGCAACTACTTTACCATGTAAAGTTAAATTTCGATTACTCCAGATGTTTAAGATAGTTTTAATATTTTGATTTTTGGTTCCCAGTTATCAGCTGAGACGTCAACATTTCCAAAATGAAAGCCCAAAATTTTAACTTTTTCATTAGTCCATCTTATATCAAGCGGAGTGTCCTTCCCATACCTAAGTTTACCCATTAGGAAACCATTAGTTTTCTGAAGATTGACTTTAGCTCCTGATGCACGTTCATAAATATTAAGGATTTTGAATAGTTGCTCTGCAGAGTCAAAGTCAGGTAAGGTTGCGTTACCGTCATCCGAATACCCTACCCACTTACTAACGAAGCCATCAGGTAAAGTGATCCCAATAATTTATGAGTCCTCCCGAACAGCTTCGGCCAAAGTTTCCGCCACCATAATATATAAAACTGTGCTGATCGGGCATCCCTGTCTAATACCCCTGGAGAGATTAAAATAATTGGAGACGTATCCATTTACTTTAACGGCGGATTGTATATCTGTATAACAGGTTTTTATCATTTTAATAAAGTTAGGTCCGAAATTGAATCTTTTAAGTACTTTAAATAAGAAATCCCACTCCACCCTATCATAAGCTTTTGTTTGATCTAAAGATAAAATTAATCCCGGTAATTCATTACGATTAACATATTCTATTAGGTCTCTTATCAATGACGCTCCGTCATGTATTGATCTGCCTTTCACTAAACATTTCTGGTTGAGATTTATTATTTTTGGTAGAATATCTCTGATTCTACTAGCCAAAATTTTTGTAATAATTTTATAATCACAAGTAAGTAAAGAAATAGGTCGCCAGTTTTTTAGAAGTTGTTTTTCGTTGCCTTTCCAAATTAAAACAATAACACCACGTCGCATGGTAAAAGTTAATTTTTCTTGTCTAAAGGCATCATTAATTACTTCTACCAGATCAGTACCAATTAAACCTAAACATTTCCGGTAGAATTCGGCAGTCAAGCCATCACATCCAGGCGATTTATCATTGGCAAAGGAGCTTAATAGCTGATGAGACTTCGTCAAGAGTTATCTCCCCTTTACAGGCGTCTCGGTCTTCGTCATCTAAAGTCTTTGTCATTTTATTTAAAAGAAAATCTTGAGCCGAAGCGTCAGTCTTTTCCGATGTATATAAAGTTTTATAAAATTTAGCGGTTTCTTTTAGAATTTCATTAGGTGTTTCAATTACTTTGCCATCGTCAGTTATTAAAGAATTCATGAATTTATTGCTAGCTTTTTGTTTTTCTAAGTTTACAAAATAAGACGTGCATCTTTCGCCTTGTTCAATTTCGTCTACTTTGGCCCTAATTCTAGCACCCTGTAGTTGTAATTGTTCATAACTTTTAATTTTATTCTGTACATTAATTAATTCTGAGTAATCATCTAACTGTCCACGTTCGTCAAGTTGCGTCAAGAAGATTTCATCTTGTTTTAAGTTATATATATAAGTTCTTTCCGTCCTACGTTTTTGTTTACAATAATCAGTTGTTAAATTCTTTATTTTAGTTTTTCCCATATCCCACCATAATAATAGATCAGAGTAGTTTCCCTTTTTAGTTTACCAAGTTATCCAAAAATCATTTATTAAGTTTACGTAATTTCTATCTTTTAAAACACTATTGTTAAAAGCCCACAGTCCCGGTCCTTTATTGTTTTTGTCGAATGTAAAGTCAGCCCAAACAAGCTTATGGTCAGTGTAGAGACACTGAATAATTATATTTTAAAATATACCTCTACTTTGTTACATCGCAGAATGCATCTATATGGTTAATACACATATCGCTATAATGTAATATCATGTATTTATATTATTAATACACATATCTTTATAATGTAATGTAATGTCATGTATTTGTATTTGTATTCATATATGTACCAAGCAATGTATCCTCCTGTTAACCATCTTGTCAAAATCAGAATATGTATGTTCCTCTTACGCCGTTGCATAACGGCCTGAGTGTAATAAAGTTCTGTTCTGTTCTGTTCTGTTCTGAGTCACACCAGCTTCTTTCAGGCCATAAGATAGATTAGAATTCAATGCGAGTTGTGTAACCCCTACAGTGCCCCTGTAGCTGTATGCTTCTTGGTAGCCTGTGCGTGCTCAGTCATAATAGTATTTAATTGTGTAACCCCTACAGTGCCCCTAAGCTCTAGCGTAACGCATCTACACAGAGAACACGGCTGGTCACGGTTCGTCGGTCATCTGTCAAAATAAAGTAATTAACACAGCTTGCAATGAACTCAGCCCTATGGCATGGGTTCACCGGGACATACATATTAATTATGTTGAATATTTGACTATTAAATTGGCACAATAAACTTAAAACTCGCCCTTCTGTATCTTTGTTTATTTTAATTATTTTAATATCTAAACCCTTTCTGAATAAAATTGCACGAATTAATATAATAAGTCCCATCAAAATCTTTAAGTAGTTCTTTTATATTATCTTTATCATTAAAATGAGTTTCTTGTAAGCAAATTATATCTATTTTCTCAGTATTTAGTAATTTAAAAATTAAACCCCGCTTTGTACTATTATTTACAAAGCCGTTTACGTTTAGTGTGCCAATTTTCAAGTGTGTGCTGTCAACTGCCAGCAGTTTAACATGTATGAACTAAACAAGAATAAATAATAATAATGAAATTGTGAATGAACAGTAAGAAACAACAACAACAAATATGTACAGCGTCTACGCATGGAAAGGTAATTTTTGACCCCGTGTGCCCAAGTCTCTATCGCGCCCTGGCCAAGCTGGTCGCAGGGTGGGGTGGTGGCCTGGGTCACTGCTGAGTTGGTCTGGCCTGTTGAGAAAGTCACTCATGCAAGGCACTGTACTAATCGGCTTATCTAACGTATGAAGCAAAAAACCACATACACTTAACGCAAGACAATAACACACATGAAATAGGTGAGCACCGTTAATCACAAGACAAACAAGAGCACACACGAAGAAGACTTAGCAGCCCTTTCAGTCAACGGGGTGTGGGGGTGGTCACAGTTAATTACACAGTTTTCACGCATATAAAGAGTACATAATTCATACAACACTAGAACACAAACACAAAACATGGTTTTATACACACAGAACACATTAGAACGTAGTAACACGGTTTTGCACAACACAATTCCATCGAATAACACTGAAACACGCACAGAACCACAGGGGATGGGGGTGGTCACATCTCCATACGAAAAAACTTGTGCACGGCACTTTTCACATTTGAACACATTTGACAACACAGTGAATATACATAACACAAACAAACACAACGAAATTTCCTTTCCTGGCCGCAGAGCGGAGTGGGTGGGGTAGACCGGGGCGGTTCCTGGTCGTTTACCGGGGCTAGGTTTAGATCGTGATCAGTCTCGTGGTCGATGTCCATTCCGGGTCGTGTTGGGTTGGGGGCAGAGAAAGTGGGTAGGTCCCCAAAACCTACGTCTTGGTGACCTTCAGTCCCTTGGTTCTGGAGGGGGGCGCCGCCGGTAGCACGTGGCATGCTGCCTTCTCGAATGTGAACTGGTCCTCTGATGAGGAAAGGTCCCTCTTTTTCTCTCTCTCCTTCTCTCTCTTCGCGTGTCTTTCTCTCTTTCCTCAATTTCTCTAGACTCTCTACTCTCTCTCTCTCTTCCTCTCTCCTGGCTTCTGACAATTCCTTGTCAGAGGATGAGGCCGTACTACTGATAATGAGAATCAGTTTGCTCGTCTGAGTCAACGGGTGGGTTTGGGGGGGGGGGGGGGGCGCCCCTTCCAGGACCGTGTCAATGTCTCCTCCCCTGACGATATCTGAGAAAAGAGTTTGACGCTGATGGTGGTCTGACTTACCACAACTGAAACACAGTTCTGGCTGGATTCGGTAACGTACCGTGAACCAGTCGTGCTGGTGGGTCTGGAGTCTCCCGGGGATATCTCGTCTAAAGTCTAGCTTAAGGGACCGCTCGCCGGTCTTAACGCTGGTATTTCTCCAAGTGGAGAAGCTAGCTGGTACTACTATAGTGCCGTACTTTTTCAGGGTGGCGTCCACATATGTTTGCAACCGTTGCAACCGTGAGGGGGGAGTCCTCGGATCTTGACCCAAGTGCCCCCTGGGAAACGCGGTCCGATGTCGCAGTTGGTCCCTGACGCGAAGCCCCAGTACCTCTAGGCGGTCCCTGATTTCCTTGGTCTTAACGTGGATCTCCCAGTTGTTGCGCCCCTTGGGCACAACAGCCAAGAGGTGATCTACAATAGGCCCTAAAGCCCTGCAGATCTCCTCACCCTTGAGGGGAGAGGTAAAGCCCGGCGCGTGTAAATACAACGAGTGAGAATACTCACTCTCTCCTTGGCTGCTGGGTGTCGTCGTCGGCAATGTCCGGTTGTGTCCGGCGATCGGAGCGTCAGCAGATGAAGCAGCGGCAGACAACTCTGGCTCATACATCTTTTTGCAAAGAATTTTTTTTGTTTTTTTTTTCTATTTTAATTTTTAGACAAATTTTTAAACTGTGTTAGAGTTTGACGCTAATTTTTAGGTTTTACCCTACAAAATTAACTGGCAACAAAAACTCATACTCACCAAAAGGCCGAGAAGCGGGACACTGACAGTTATCAACAAATAATCTATGAACCCTTACATGACAACCCAACTATAACAAACAAACAACATAAAAATATACATAGCGAAGGAATAAATTTAGTCAAAGACATTTGGGACATGGGTACGAACGACTTTCTGGACTTCGCTGGTTGCTCGACCAGCGCGGCATTTTATCGCCAATTAAAAGACCTACAAGACAACTTTGCGCCGACTTTATTATGGACATTGAAAAATACTGACCCCTATGATGGTAACTTAGACGCCATCTTTCGTATCAACGTTGGTGATACGAAAAAAGACGTGACAGATGCGAAGATCAATGACATATACACAGCCTTGCTATCAAGAACTTACAAAGACGCAGAGTTTAAGACCAAATGGGAAACCATTTTAAATGAAAACATAAATTGGCAAAACGTTTGGAAAACATTAAATTCTGGTCTAATTGAAAACCACGATTTCGATCTAATTTATAAAATGATTAGAAATGTAATTGCAGTCAGAAAACATCTCTATGACTGGAAGATCGAGTCCACGCCGAAGTGCCTTGTGTGCGACGGGGTGGACTCAGTCTTGCACTTCACTGTAACAAAACTAGACGATTTATTAAATTAATTGAACCAATTTTCAAAAAACTCTTTTGAAAGAAATTCCGACTAAACCCATATACAATGATCTTTGGGATCAAACACAAAGTTGGTAACATTGCGTCGAACTTAGGAATTTTTCTGTGGAGTAAAGCTATAAGGGTAATTTGGACAACTAGAAAATTATTAGAGGGTGATAAGCCATGTAATGAGATGGCACTTTTCAAACATTTAGTTTATTCACGGGTTGAAACTGAATATTTCGCCGCCTTAGAGCGGCCCAACAGAAAAGAAAAATTCCTGAAACACTGGTGTTTCGAAGGGGTCATTGCCACGTGCAATGACGCCTTCGACATTACATATAAGTTATGATAAAGAATGGCAATGCACAAACGTAGAAAACATAGACTTGGACCCCCCGGCTTGTAGCTTTGGGGGCCAGGTCCGACAACCAGGTTAAATTTTGTAAATAACTCTTAATGCAATATACACTAATTATAGTAAAGAAAACAAAAACACAAACATGCACTAAATAAACTGTATCTTAATCTTCTATTCACTCTTTCCTTCTATTTTCACTCTCCAATGTTCTATTCGTTCTGTTTATTGAAAACAATGCAAATAAGAGAAAATAAAAGTCTCAGAGATTAGGATAAAGGGAAAGGAAAACTAAAAGGAAGAAAGATGGAAAAATAAAAAAACGAACATAATATAGACGACAAACAGAACCCTCTCCACCCCCCAATGGAGTTACAAGTTAACCATATCCATCTTTTTCATCTCTAGCCACATGTAAACCTTATTCAAAAAGATTTGGTCGCATAGCTAGGTTATCAGCATTTTGAAGCCATCTTGCTCTAGGACATTTGATGCCTTCTATGATGATTTCCAGATGCAGCTAAAATGCCACTGTATTAAACACAAACTCTATACTGAATTTGTTTTATTACAAAAAATTTACGTTACAATAAGTGAGTAGCATTAGGTTGTTGGAGATGCCCACTTGAAGTTTTGCCTTGGGCCCAAATACACTTATGCTTGTCCTGAAAGACAACAAGAAAATACCTGATGGTAGTACTAAACCCCCAGAAAAGTGAAAATAGGAGATAGAAAAAGGAAATAGCAATAAGATGATAGAAAGACAAACAAAATAGACATAGACAAAAGGAAATAAGATAGATACACTGGAAAGCAGAAAGAAAATACAAGTCAGGCAGAGAAAACAAGAAAATTTAAGATAAAAAACCCCCCACAAAAGAATGAAATACATGAAAAATTAACAATGTTAATGGAAACTAAAGACATTAACCCACTATTGGCACATGCTATTTTTAATATAAAAATAAATTGCTATTAAAATCTTAGTTCAGGCTGCCTATATATAATACCATATTTAAGAGCAGTTGTATATGGCAAGTCAAATACCATGTAAAAAGAAATTATTGAAATCTTTACAGTATGAATTATAGGCCAAAACCAACTTTTCTTCAGTGCTAACTTTGATTCAAACTCCATTCAGAGCCATGTACAGGGATTATTGTCAAGGTCAAGGTCATTGTGAACTTGCATGGTCAAGTGATGGCTAATTAATCAACCAGTATAGTTTAATTAAATAAAATGACAAAATCATATTTTTTATTATGCACTGAATATGTGCTCTAGGGTGTATACTACCAAATCAAATCCCATAGACGACAATAGTAACATATGTGGCTAAAACTCCTACCTGCAGTGTATCAATCGACATAAACGCCATGGATATAAATACTACCACCCCTCACACTTAAAGTGAATCGGAAAAAATTGGGGGTCAAGCTGCTCGTTTCTATGACTACCCTAGTTCCGCACAAAATTCGAGTACTTTTTTTTACAGGTACCCCATACATGTTTCAAGCACAAGGCTACTTGACACACTGGTACTAGATGAAATAAAATTGCATATTTTTTTTACCCAGATGAAATTATTCTTTTTTACAACCAACACACTCGCATTTATAACCAATCACAGGACTTGTGGTGTTCACTTCTCTATCAAAAGTTGGGTGCACCTCGAACTTTGACCCAGCCAGAAGTTATTTGTTTTAGTACTACCATCAGGTATCTTCTTGTTGTCTTTCAGGACAAGCATAAGTGTATTTGGGCCCAAGGCAAAACTTCAAGTGGGCATCTCCAACAACCTAATGCTACTCACTTATTGTAACGTAAATTTTTTGTAATAAAACAAATTCAGTATAGAGTTTGTGTTTAATACAGTGGCATTTTAGCTGCATCTGGAAATCATCATAGAAGGCATCAAATGTCCTAGAGCAAGATGGCTTCAAAATGCTGATAACCTAGCTATGCGACCAAATCTTTTTGAATAAGGTTTACATGTGGCTAGAGATGAAAAAGATGGATATGGTTAACTTGTAACTCATTGTTTAGTAACAAGGAAATTTTATTACTGAAGAGGAGTAAGGCAAAAATAGTGTAACAAACAGGTTTATTTATCCTATTTTGTTATCACATACATCTATTGTACATAAACACTCAATATGTTGTTATCGCATACATCTATTGTACATAAACACTCAATATGTTGTTATCACCAAATAATTACATTTCCGTTACATTCATTACAATTTAGTGTCATCCTATTCGTCCTGCCGTAGCAACACCTATTTATTCATTTCTCTATGAAGGGCGGGATTTAGCTCAATTGGTTGAGTGCTCGCATGAGGTGCTTGCGTCGCAGGATCGAACCACCTGTATGGATCCATTCAGCTGATTGTTTTTTTCGTTTCAACCAGTGCACCACAACTGGTCAAAGGCTGTGGTATGTGCTTTCCTGTCTGTGAGAAAGTGCATATAAAAGATCCATTGCTGCATTAACAAAAATGTAGCAGGTTTCCTCTGATGACTACGAGTCCGAAATACCAAATGTTTGACATCCAATAGCCGATGATTAATTAATCAATGTGCTCTAGTGGTGTCGTTAAAAAAAAAAAAATCTCTATGCACATAAAAATAACATTATATCTGATGTCACTTTATATTGGTACTTTGTCTTGCTGAGCGTTATTGTTGAAGAACAAAAAAGAACAAAAAATCAAAATAAAATATGAACATTTAGAGTTATTATTAGTAAGTATATTTCAAATTTAATTATAAGGATTGTGTTATTTCTTTTACATTCATCGAATCACAGTTTGCAGATGATATTTTGTTGTGTGTAAAAACAAATTGCAATAAAAAATATTAAAATGACAAAATACAATTTTTTTTTTTTACATGTAATATAAATCCTTGAACAAGAACTCTGTTTAAATATTGTGAATCAAGAATTTAAGGTGTGTGAAACATGTATATCAGAGGTAATGTTGTTTGATAAAGTGTCCCTGCTGCATCATTTAAAAGGCGGTTTCTGAAGTGTTCGCAATGTCCTTTTCCCCTTGATTTCCTTCATTGATGACGGCGTGTCGTCAAAATCCAACTGATCCATGGAATCGGACTGTAAACGAAAGTCCGCAATTTCATTAGAAGACGAAGCTCTCCTGGTATAAAGCTGAGACAAGCTTCCTGATCTTTTTAATTGAAGAATTTCCTTGGCCAACTGCAAATTTGGTTTGTAAGACAACTGTTGTGATTGTCGTCCATCTGTTGATTTTGTCTTTTCAGCTGACACTAAAAATTTGGAAGGAAGCATAGCGAAGGAATTTCTACCTTTAACAGAGGATAACTGAGCTGTGTTGTTTTTATCCTTTGTTAATTCTTCATAACCCCTATCTACATTTAGATTGGTTACAGAAGGCTTTGACTTTGACATTTTCGAGGTATTTTCATGGTTTCCTTTTCTGTCAGAAACAAGGTTTTTAACTGAACTACTGTTGGCAATACAGGATTCTTTTTCATCCGAAACACCACGGACGTTTTTACTGTCACAATTTTCAGAAATAATGTGCCTTGATTCTTTTTTGTCCGAAGCAACACCGACAGTTTTATCATCACTATTTTCAGAAATACTGTGCCTGGATTCCTTTTTGTCCGAAACGACATGGTCATTTTGGACTTCACTGTTGTCAGCAACACTGTTTGTTTGCCTGGGATCAGACTGTTCGAGTTCCATGTCTCTGAGAAGTGTGCGGAGTTCATCATCCAGTCGTCGCTGTTCAACTCTCAGGTCTTCGTCTTCCCGCGTCGCTCGGTCTCGCTTACGTTGCTGTTTCTGAACAATCGTCTCAAGAGACTTGAAATACTCGTCACCGAAACTGGAAATGGCATCTGTATTTAATAAAATGTATTTCAGTATTTTTACATATTATGTTTTAAAAGAAATTAAAAAGTAACAGATGTTTGTACAATATATGGTTTACCAGCACTTTGTAGATACATAAAAAGTTGAAGAAACAGAGGAAAATAAATACAAATACAGTTGAATCCTGTTGGCTCGAACCCCATTGGTGCCCGAGAAAGTGTTCCACCCATCTGGTAGTTTGACCCAACCATTCGGTCAACAACGTGTATGTGTAACACAGGACTTTGTTTTTGGTTCGAGTGTTGCTGTGTATTTGACCCTTCTGAGTTCGACCCAATGAGATTCTACTGTATATTAAAACACTAGTTTACATAGTTCTGGCCACAGGCACAGCCAAAGATTAGTTTCCCCCCACCCCCCAATCACAAGCCTTCCCCTTCCCAATACCTTTTATATTTGCCTGTCGGTCCACAGCAGGACACACTGTGTCGTTGCAAACCACCCAACCCTGAATATAAAATCCTGGCTATGCCAGTATTTCAGGCCAATAGTATACATGTATAACTATACTGACACACATTGAAAATGCAAAACAGATATTTTTCAATATTTTGTTGTGCATAATGAAAAATATATTTATTGGACTTAAAATAACAATTTATGAGACGAAGCCATTGATTGGTACTTTTGTCTGGGTTTTAATCCTGGTTTTGTTTTCGTTACACATACAATAGCAGAAACACACAAAATGGTGTGAAATGCATTCACTACATGCTCAATCATGCTGCATGCAATGCACGTGAAATGCCAGTATGTAGACACATAAAAGTCACGTAACGGTGTCATATTCCTCGTTACATTAAGAATGCCACGACTCGGAGAAGAACAAAGGGAGCGAGCGTTGGGCATGGTTCAAGGGGGGACTTCGCAAAGCCAAATTGCTAGGACCTTCAGAGTCCATCCATCAACTATTGGACGACTTGCTGAATGTCATCAACAGACTGGGAGAGTCCGTGATCGACCTCGACCTGGTCAACGTCCCATTACGACCCCACGCCAAGATCGGCAGATTCGACGACACCACCTACGTGACCGGTTCAGAACTGCGACGATGACAGCAAGCAACATGATAGGACGTCATGGAAGGCCTATCCATCCGATGATGGTCATCCGTCGACTCAGAATGGCTGGACTCAGATGCAGACGCCAGTACAACGGTAACATCATGACACCGCGACATCGTGTTGTGAGACTACAGTTTGCTCTCCAGAATGGTAATCATCCACCATCTTCCTCTCATAAATTGTTATTTTAAGTCCAATAAATATATTTTTCATTAATCACAACAAAATATTGAAAAATATCTGTTTTGTGTTTTCATTGTGTCAGTATATATACATGTATAACTATTTTATTTCATATTTTATGGCAAGATGTAACATACCACAGATTTGTTTTATATTACAGCTGATACTTTCCTGGTTCACATTATCAAGTGGTCAGTTAAATGCCCAGTGACAAATAAAATAGAAATAATGTGTGTGACTAATGGTATAAGGAATAATTGTTATGTTGTTATGCTTTATGAATATAACAGTTGTGACAAGCTAACTTAATATTAACATGAAACATTCGGCCAGCACAGATGAAAATGACCCAAGCATAAATCATGGACAGTGATAGCATTAACTAGTTTACAAACTGAAGTTTGTTTCATTTAACGACAGCACTAGAGCACATTGCTTTTATTAATCATCTGCTATTGTATGTCAAATATTTAGTAATTTTGACATGTAGTCCAAGAGAGTAAACTGGCTACTTTTATTAATCATCTGCTATTGTATGTCAAACATTTAGTAATTTTAACATGTAGTCTAAGAGAGTAAACTGGCTAATTTTATTCTAGTGGTGTCATTAAACAATATACTTTAACTTCTAACAATATAAAGTACAGATAAATGTTCATAAAAGGTAAATTTTTAAAGAACACCACAGTAAAAACTAGTAATATAAACAAATATTATGTACCGGCTTCGGTGGCGTCGTGGTTAGGCCATCGGTCTACAGGCTGGTAGGTACTGGGTTCAGATCCCAGTCGAGGCATGGGATTTTTAATCCAGATACCGACTTCAAACCCTGAGTGCTCCGCAAGGCTCAGTGGGTAGGTGTAAACCACTTGCACCGACCAGTGATCCATAACTGGTTCAACAAAGGCCATGGTTTGTGCTATCCTGCCTGTGGGAAGCGCAAATAAAAGATCCCTTGCTGCTAATCGGAAGAGTAGCCCATGTAGTGGCGACAGCGGGTTTCCTCTCAAAATCTGTGTGGTCCTTAACCATGTCTGACGCCATATAACCGTAAATAAAATGTGTTGAGTGCGTCATTAAATAAAACATTTCTTTCTTCTTCTTTTTTTATATGCACCATTGCAGACAGGATAGCACATACCACGGCCTTTGATACCAGTCGTAATGCACTGGCTCGAACGAGAAATAGCCTAATGGGCCCACCAATGGAGATAGATCCCAAACTGACTGCGCATGAAGCGAGTGCTTTACCACTGGGCTACTTACTGCCCCTTTACAAACTGAATATAGAATATGGATTGAATATTTACTTTCATTGGACAAAGCTGAAGTATCTTTCCCTTCTTCATTTTCATCAAGTTTCTTAAACTTCTCTATAGCATCTATAAACTGAAAAACATTTAAAATTAAATAATTGTAATATTTTCTCTTCTGTACTTCATATTATACTTAAAGGTCGCAGATCTGTTTTCAACCCGTGAAAATGGACAATAAGTTTGATTAATCTACAAACATGTAACACATCTGAATAAAATTACAATAGAGTGAAACAAAAACAAATGTTGGTTTTGTTTAGCGACACCACTAAAGCACATTGATTTATTAATCATCGGCTATTGTAGATTGAAACGAGTCCATGATTTTGAAACAGGGAAATACCCTCTAAAAATAGACTTGAGCTAATCGCTATAACCATTACATTTAAAAATATTAAAAATGCATTTTGTGGTACCAGATGTACAGAAATGGATAATCTAAACAATAAATCTAGGCAATGTCAGCTCTCGTAGTAAAGAATATGTTGTAGTGTTTAAAAACTAGGGTCTGTTACTTAACAGCAACACTCTACAGCCGCTAACATTGTGCAATTTTCGTTTCATCATCAACTGGTTTTGAGATTTCACAAACACAGGATTAAACCAGAACAAAGTTAAAGCTTTCTTTGTTTATTCACCACTTTAACACACTGGAGAAAACTTGAGGTGTTTTCTCTTTTATAGATACATCACCTGTCCTCATAACTAGTGCATATTCCCTACGATTAGTAGACTGGTCCGAACATCCCAACAGCCAATGGGATGGCTTAAATTCTTCCACTGTGTACCCTTCCTGTTCCGGTCACATGACTACAACTTCCTTCTTTTCCCTGAGCGAATCACACAGAGAACTGGAAGAGGGGAGGAAGGGTGGGAAATCATTCCATGAGGACAGGTGATGTATTTATAAAAGAGAAAACACCTCAAGTTTTCTCCATTTCTTTTCAACATCACCTGTCCTCATAACTAGTGCAGCATTCAACAGATGGTGGCGGGATCCATATTCCGAAGATGTACAAGTGTTCACCCCATGGACCGGTAAAAACTGACAGTGGAAGAAAGAAAGCCAACCAAAATTAGCCCATCCTCCAAGCGATGCATAACAACCAATATCCATGCTGTTAGTATTGACAGTGGGTAAGGTGGCATCCGTCATGTGTGTGGATGAACGAAGTTGTGAATTACGAAAAGGGTCAGAAATTCGTTCTCCAACAAGGAAATTCTGAATGGTGGGTAAGCGTCACCACCGCAGATGCAGGTGTTTGGTATACAATTATTGGTTGGATGGTTACCTAACGGAAACAAATATGGTGGAAGCATCCATCAGAACATTAAACCAACAAAACCCCGATTTTTTCTTACTAGTAAACCGGTGGAGAAGTTAGTTCAATTAATAGGAAAACAGGTCGTTAGTGTGCAGTGCATTAACTAACTAGTGTTATCCATACAGTCGCTGGAGATGGAGACCATGAAAAGGCGCGTCGGAATCCCCCAGGAACCTGGAAGCGAACATCTGACGAAGATCGGTGACAACGGTCCATGAGACCCGTGATAGGCCATAAAGACCGACTGCGTGCACGGCTCCGGTGAGACGACTCAGACTGGTCACGAGAAGAGTATGAAGAACGCTAACCCGGTGAAACCGCTGAAGTCCCTTCCACAGTAGCCGCAGGCAACGTAAACAGCAAAGTAAAGCCGCAGGATGGAACGCATCCGGAACATCAAGACAAGCGAAGTCTAGATGGGGCCGGTAACAGGTGTCACTGGAAACGTCACTGAACCCGCCTTCTTCTCTTTTTTTTTTCTTTTTTTTTTTTTTAAAATCGCAAAAACCGTGGCAGTCATGAACAACGTCTTCTGCAACATCGTCGGTAGCACCGACCTGCAAAGTACCGGCTGTCAATGAACATCCGAAGCAATCATCAGTGTCGAGCCCATCTTGGAATGCGTCAACGGATGTAGACGTGACGGAACATGCCGTAAACCGCAGCCAGACAACCCCTCATCGTCATGTAGTCCGCAAATCCGTATCTATAACGGAAGCAGTCGAAGACGCATCTGCTCTCATAACGTGCACACCAGCAAGGTGATTGTCAATAGTGGAAGCCGCAGCTGAACCGAACTGAACCAAACCGTAAATGGTCCCGTCTGGAACCCTCAGAAACTCTGGAAGCCGCTTCAGCCAAAAATCGGCGACGATAATCCATGGAGCCCGTGGGAGGCCGTGAAGATTTAATCACAACATCCTCTGGGGCTGCGTCGGTAGCAATCATGGTAACCGGTCCCTTCTGGGTAGCCGCCAGTGGCCGAGGTAGCGATGGTAGAAGCTTGTAACAATGGATAAATAGACCTTCATAGTCATCTTATCCGCGGTATCTGTATCATCCATGACGGAACCATGTGGTTCATTCTCAGGTAAGTCCCGCAAAAGTCGAGCACAAGCATGCCGATCCGCAATACTTGAAAGTCGTGGAAACCGTGAACGGCCGTAACGGGAACCGGAGGGTGACCGTGAGACATGATTCTGTATACTTCGCGACCGAAGACGGCGACTGAAATAAGCCGTAGATCGTGGAAAACGGTTCCGTTCACGGCTGCGATGCCCAAAAAAACATGAAGTAGATCGGCGATGATCCGCAGTGGAATCCCTAGGCGGTCGAGACACTGTAGCATCCATCGGTGCGGTAGCCATGGTCACCGTAGCGCACACCATAGTAGACACTGGAGTAGTAACCGGTACTGTCCCGGTAGCCGTAGGTCTAGTAGTGGCTTGTAGCGAAGCGATAGTTTCTTGAACCATACTTGGGAATAGTGACTTGAGCAGTTCAGCCACAACTCCAAAGTCGGCGTAGCTGGTGGGGAAGCCGCCGAAACAGAATCCGATTTCTTAGCCTGCTGAGTCAAGACCTTCAAATAGTTGTCAATTCAGCCGGTCCGAGAGGAAGACAGAGTAGACAACGTGACTCGACATCACAGGGTGACCGACACCCGGGACAGACGTCGTGCGGGTCTTCTACTGCCAAAAAGTTCCTGCATTTGGTACAGGAACGCATAACTCTAGAAGAGCTAGTATCCGACATTCTCAACAATACTGTAATGAGAAAGCAAACACATAAAAATGCACAAATCTGGTAAACAAATAGACGCCATTTTAAAATGGCGACCTACAGGGTAACCGGCACACATGTAAAAAATAAATTAAAGTGTAAATAACACTTAAAGTAAAATGATTACAACCAAAATAATGGTATAATAGCAAAGTAACAACATTAAAGAATGTGTCACCACGATAAATCGAAACATAAACCAAGTAATAAAACAGATGGCTCAGATTATGACAGAGCAAATAAAGAACGTCCGAACCGCTAGAAGCGAAGGAAAAAGAAGGAAGTTGTAGTCATGTGACCGGAACAGGAAGGGTACGCAGTGGAAGAATTTAAGCCATCCCATTGGCTGTTGGGATGTCCGGACCAGTCTACTAATCGTAAGGAATATGCACTAGTTATGAGGACAGGTGATGTTGAAAAGAAATGATTTATTAATCATCAACTATTGGATGTCAAATGTTTGATAATTCTGATCCATAAGTCTTCAAGGAAAAAACACTACATTTTTCCATTAGCAGTATGGGATGTTGTATATATACTTTCCCAGACAAAATAGCACATACCACAGCCTTTGATATACTGATCATGGAGCACTGAGTGAGGGATGGGGAAAAACCCAACTGAACTAGATCCTGACCCCACCTAAACAAATGTGTTGAATGAAATGTAACAATGTGAAATTCTTGAATCTAATAAATAAAGGTTATTACCAATGTTTTTTGGTATTGTCAATATCATGTATTAGAAATAAAAATTGTATATGCCAGCCTCTGGCAATTACATCTAATTTGCAACGTTATCAAATTCTTAAAGTATGTGATCTGAAAAATATCACCTACTTTGACTGTGTACACTGGATATGCTAGATTAATAGACTCCATCATATGTGGTCATGTGGGACGAGGCTTACCAAAACCCAGGATCGAAATTTCCACCACTGACGGTGTACTTGTTCTATCCCACATGACCACCTATGATGGAGTCTTTTTCCTTCCATCCATTCGATAAATAAACCATTATTTTACATGAACAAAGATGGCTGAAAATGTAACTTCTTTATTTGACCGTTTTATCATAAATAAACGACACTATTATATTTGCTGCGTCTGTTTCATGTGTTAAATAAAATTTAACACTATAAATTAACACGACAGCTTTTATAATGAAGGTATTGATAACAAAATATCGGTTGATCTAAAACTAACCAACTCTCATTGATATGACGTCATATATTACCAACGCCGTAAGACTCCCCATATTAAATTCAATGACATCATAGCCCATGCAAGACCGATTTATTCCGCATGGGCTGACGTTATGAAATGGGTCTGTCTTGCATGGCTAGAGATGGGAGAAAATATATGATAAAATGCTTTATTAGATAGAAATACTGTAGCAGGTAAAAATTGGATCATGCGCCTAAATCTTGGAAATGGGTTTTTATATTACTTGTTGCTTATTTTCCTTGAAAGTACTTAGAAATATCTTCAGTGTATTTTCCGAGGCAGATTCCTCCAGATTGTTAAAAGCATCAAGGATATCTGCAAAGAAAAAAAAAAAAATGAAAGTATCAAATTAAAATACTGATGAGAATTAAGGTGTTGAACAATGTGTTTGACACAGAAATGTGTTTAATTTATTTTCAAAAGTAGGCTATGCCCATCCATCCATCCATTTTATTATTTCTCTCTGTCTCTCTCTGTCTCTGTCTCTCTCTCTCTCTCTCTCTGTGTCTCTCTCTTCCTCTTTCTTCATTTCTCATTTAAACAAAATAGGTTAACATTATCAAAACCAGAACAAAAATTAATATTATGATGGATGTAGGTTAGAAAGCTATCAATCAAAAAAAAATACACACTTCTCATAGGCTGAATGAAAACATCCTGGAGAGATTTCTCAAAACTGCAGTAATTATCCCTGTAAATAAACAAAACTGACAAATGAATGAGGAGTTATAAATATATGGCATACTTTTCCAGGCAAATAAAGTACATAACCACAAATACAATTGGTTTACCAAAGTTGTAAACTGAAGCAATGAGATGTAATAACCAAAAATATTTTACAGTTTAAAAACAACTGTTTTGACAGCATTTAGAAGTCTGTTAGTCAAATTACCCAACTGTATAATTTCAGCTGCACACCAAGTTTGATAAAAGAAAATTGAAAGGATTAGATGTTTTATTTTCATAAATCGATGAAATAATCTTACAGATCATAACTACAGGTTGCACTTCAAATTTGTAGTTCTCTACTTAAGACTGAATCCACTGTAGACTGAATCCATTGTAGACTAACCTGAGTGAATCGAACAATATCTCCATGTATTGCACCTGGTGGCTGTACACTTTCTGGTGAAACTTGATTTCATTCTTCAGTGTCTTTATCTATTCAATAAAACACTAATATAATGTGGATAATAATTAAACTTGACAAAATCTCACAACAAATGATGTCTTTTAAATAAAAAAAAAAAAATTTAAAAAATGACATCGCATCACAGGGTTTACTCTGAAGCAGAGATGAAATCCTGGGCCCATATTTTCGCAGCAATATTAGCGCTAAGAAATTGTAAAACCATCGTAGGCTATGACCTGTGCTATGGTGACGTCATAACCTACGATGGGGCTCTGGATGTAGCCCAGTGGTAAAATATGTGCTCACTTGATGCGCGGTTGGTTTAGGATCGATCCCCATTGGTGGGCACATTGGTCTATTTCTCGTTCCAGCCAGTGCACCACGACGGGTATATCAAAGGCTGTGGTATGTGCTATCCTGTCTGTGGCATGGTGCATTAAAAGATCCCTTTCTACCAATGAAAAAATTATAGCGGGTTTCCTCTCTAAGACTATATGTCAAAAGTACCAAATGTTTGACATCCAATAGTAGATGATTAATAAATTAATGTGTTCTAGTGGTGTCGTTAAAGGGATAGTAAACTGAAATATGAGCCTTGTGTGTTGGAAAGAGGCATACACAGAACACCAAAACATACTGACACTTTAAGAAATGAAAAACGCGTAATTTTAGAGTCAATAAAAAAACGTTATTATTCTTGCTAACTGGAGAATAAACCAGCGAACCATTACAATTAATCTGGGATGAAAAGAAGCTCCTAGATAACAAGACATCAATAATATAGCAGATTCTGTGTTGTTTGTTTAAGAATAAACCAGAGAAACATTAATTACCAGAACCTTTTGTTTGTAATATAGCAGATTCTGTGTTGTTTGTTTAAGAATAAACCAGAGAAACATTAATTACCAGAACCTTTTGTTTGTAATATAGCAGATTCTGTGTAATATAGTTCTGTGTTGTTTGTTTAAGAATAAACCAGAGAAACATTAATTACCAGAACCTTTTGTTTGTAATATTCAAGTGGTATTAATCATATTTTCTATAAGATTCTTTAATCTGAAACTATAGCAAAAGTTGAATAAGAATTAATATTAAGTAGTATTTTAAATCGTATTTAATCAATATACTTATCCTTGTTTGTTCCTAAAATGTGATTTTATCAATATTTAAGACCAAAAGCCTGTATACAAGTGTCAACAATAAGACTTGAATCACATTAGTCATTTTGCGTAATGGCTGGCCATGATTTTCAGTCATTTCGAGAAATGCCTGGAATTTTCAGTCATTTTGCGTATTGCCTGGTGGTCACAGGCACTTCTCGAAATGACTTATTTGTTTAGGCATTACACGTAATGACTGATTTCACAGATTGTGCTATCTATAATACCACACCACTCAAGTCCTAATGTAACGCTTTATTTAATCTCAAATCAAATCACTTCAGAAGTTGTACATGAAGATGAAGTTGAATGTTACCAAGTAGTCAGTGTCAAATCATTAAACTAACATATTGGTATAGAAAGGTCACTTTGATAGCAGATAGTATCCATGTCTGCTCTTTGGTCCACTATCAGCTGCTGCTGTTTTAAGATCTTCTAGCATTGTGAAATATGCATCTTTTGGAATTAACACTTTTCTACAAACTTCATACTTTTTGTAAGGCTCAGTTTTAAATTTATCTTCATTGGACTCTGCCATCATGTACTGGTTGCAACAGAAGAACTTTTGAGTAAAACCCAGAAACATGTTTAGTTTTATAAATTTGTACTAAAGAATTAGAAGAAGCCACTGAAAGTAGCCATGTCTTGATCCATTTGTTTATAGAAACACAAAGCAAGGCTAGGTTTGAGAATAAACCAGCGAACCATTACAACTAATCAGGGATGGAAAGAAGCTACTAGATAACAAGACATCAATAATATAGCAGATTCTGTGTTGTTTGTTTAAGAATAAACCAGAGAAACATTAATTACCAGAACCTTTTGTTTGTAATATAGCAGATTCTGTGTTGTTTGTTTAAGAATAAACCAGAGAAACATTAATTACCAGAACCTTTTGTTTGTAATATAGCAGATTCTGTGTTGTTTGTTTAAGAATAAACCAGAGAAACATTAATTACCAGAACCTTTTGTTTGTAATATAGCAGATTCTGTGTTGTTTGTTTAAGAATAAACCAGAGAAACATTAATTACCAGAACCTTTTGTTAGTAATATTCAAGTGGTATTAAGCATATTTTCTATGATTCTTTAATCTGAAACTATAGCGAAAGTTGAGTAATAATTCATATTAAGTAGTATTTTAAATCGTGTAATAAATATACTTATCCTTGTTTGTTCCTAAAATGTGATTTTATCAATATTTAAGACCAAAAGCCTGTATACAAGTGTCAACAATAAGACTTGAATCACTTTAGTCATTTTGCGTAATGGCTGGCCATGATTTTCAGTCATTTCGTGAAATGCCTGGAATTTTCAGTCATTTCGCGTATTGCCTGGTGGTCACAGGCACTTCTCGAAAAGACTGATTTGTTTAGGCATTACGCGTAATGACTGGTTTCACAGATTGACTGTAACATATATATATTCAATGTAAAATCAAAAATTAATTTATTTTTTTATATGTATACATGTAATAAAATTGTAAAAAAATCTATAACATACATATAATTACAGAAATAAATATTAAATTTTCAAATGATGAAAAATAAACAGGTAATATAAAATATTAAATATACTGTTTTTGGTTCTTAATTTTCTTTTTCTTTTTTACATGTAAGTAGAAATATAACAATGCTTTTTCATGCACATTTACATGAAATTAGAAATGATAGTGGTATTGTTTCGCAATATTTATAATTTGTTAATGTAAATAATTTAATTTGTGTGTACAAAATGACATAATCTGATAGGTATTCTGATTTCACTGAGCCTGTTTTAACATAAATCTATTTGACATACCGGTATCTAAATATTCTACTTTTCAGTACTTGTATTAAGAAAAGTCCACTGTAAATTATCTTAACCATGGTTCATACACTTATTTACCAAGAACATTCATGACATTCATGACTTTCATTGATTTCCACTGATAATAAAATTAAAAGCAATTGAAAACTGCTTTAGATATTATACTTTTTTTCTCTCCAAAGGCTGTAAGAGTAATAAATTATAAATTAAAGAAACAAAATACTGTTATTTTACAAATGTGGATTTTTAAAACCAGATGCAGCAAGAAATAATTATGACTATATATAAAAGTACACTTTTGGTTTACTAATAGTTTAAAGTGAATAAGGTATAAGGTACAACACCAATTAACTTAACACTAATTACATTAATTTCAAGAGATGCATTACATGCAGTATTCACACATCTTGTTTTATGTTTATTGTTTTTCGTATATCTTGAAATCTTTATTAAAAATAATAATATTAAAACTTTGATTAGTTCAGCAAAACCGGAACTGCCCGTGAATGTCAGACCAATAACATCTTCGGTTCAATTAAAAGACGAGTCTTCTTGTATTTTGTATAAACATTTTTGCACTATTTTGTAGGCAAAATAAGGAGTATATATGTCTTTACACAAAGTCTACCAACACACAACAATATGGTAACCAATCTCCCTCCCCTCCCCCCTTTTTTTTTGAGGGGGGCAGGTTTGTTTTTTTGAAGGGTGTGGTGCCGCGAGGCCGCCCTCCTTTAATTTTCACCCAGTGAGAACACTGGTTGAAGTTTAGTATTTTTAAAAGTAAGAAAAAAATGTGTGTGTCCTAAATATACCACCATATTATTTATTTTAAAGTGCTGTTCCAGATGTATGATGTATTGAGCTATATCAATCAAGATATTATTTAATATGATTAGCAAATAATTTTAAAAAATGTAAAAAAATTATATACCGGTATATTTTCCATTTAAAAATATTCCCCTTAAAAACAGAACCAGCTGAATTCGTTTCGGGAATTTCCGTAAGATTTGATCCGTGACGTCACGAAGGGAACTCCTTTCGATAGTCGGCGCTATTGTTCATTGCTTCTTTTGTGTTTATTATGGTTAAACGGCGTGTTGTTGGCGGCTGTAGCAATACAAAAGCCGATAAATTTAGTCTTCACGCATTTCCTAGTAATGTTGCTGTGAGAAATCTGTGTGTGAATTTTATTAACACAACGTAAAAATACTGGACAGGAAGAAAATGCCGGAGACCGTTGTGACTGCAGGCACTTTAGTTTCGATTCGTCCTAACTGGCTTGTCGGCTTAAGCGAGATATGGGAATACCATGTGTTATGGCTTTTAAAAAAAGATGCCGTACCAACAATTTTTCTGCGACACAAAACAAATGACAACAAGCCGATGCCATCCACACCGAAACGACCTTGGGGTGCACATCGTCAATGTCCCAAATTGCGTTATGCTTTCAACTCCGGTCAGTTTGTTTTTTCATGCACGGTTTGTGCAATCATCGAGATCCGATTTGTTGTCATTTGCATCTCGTTCATTTGTGAGATTTTTCTTTACAGTTCGAGAACATTAAAACAATAAAGTACAAACAAGTAAGTATCTATAGCCTAGTCCGTCCCATCCTACAAAAATGTATGGGGTTTTTTTGTAAAAAAGAAAAAAAAACAGAAGCTAATTTTGTATGCATCTTAGAAAACAATCGGCTCAGAAATAAATGACTCGTAAATTCCATAGCATGAAAAAAGGCGTTCCCTGTAAAACAGACTATAAATACATTAAATTAATTTTACTATACCTTCCCACAGAGAAAACCTTTTTTCATACTATGGAATGTGCTATAAGTTATTTATTTCTGAGCAGACTGTTTTCACAACTGCACACAAAAAAATAGTATTGTTTTGTTATTTCCAAAACACTTTTACTTTTTTTTTTTTACGTCAAACTAAACTGAAATTATTCACACAAAAAAACATCTTCATGGATGGATGGGACGGACTAAAAGTCGTTTTTGTTTATTTCTTAAAATTAAAATAGGTTATTTATTTCTGAGCAGACTGTTTTCACAACTGCACACAAAAAATAGTATTGTTTTGTTATTTCCAAAAAACTTTTACTTTTTTTTTTTTTTACGTCAAACTAAACTGAAATTGTTCATAAATAAAACCCATCTTCTTAGAGGGATGGGACGGACTAAAAGTCGTTTTTGTTTATTTCTTAAAATTACCGATATTGGGTCCACCTGACTCGTAGAATTCAAGAGTTATTTATCGTCTTTTCTACTACATTACAAGTATTAGAACATACAGTGTAGCAAAATAATTCGCACGAAAAGCTAAAGAACAAAACAAGAATACAAGTTGTAAATTAGTGGTAAGCTGTCTCCACGACGGTGCATTTTCATCGTCATCTGTCAGGCCAGGCCGGTGGTGTGTCGGAAGATGTTCCAGGTTCAAACTGATAAGGCATTATTTGTTGTGTTGCACAAATATTAGTCCAGTCGTCATTACTACACTATTCATCATCGAAAGAAGAATCGCATGATCAATGAGCTTGGCAGTCGCTGTCGGTCCCACTTTCGCTTGCGCTGGCAGTCATCTCGTGGTAGGTTTCCGTGAAGCGCGTTCCCTTCGTGACGTCATGGCTATTTACAGGCAAATGTTTTTACCGAGAATTTTACTCGGTCGTTTCCGGCAGTGTTCTACGGGAGTGATGTTTTAATACTTTTATGGGGCATTTTCGTAATTATTAATTTACATATCGGTGTAAAATATTATTGCAATGAATTAAGAAAGCATTTAATTGTGGAATTTGAAATTTTAGTGTATGGTCTGGCACAGCACTTTAATGGATGGTGTTTTTAGACTGTATGAAATGAAACTTTGAGATCTTGGTACATTTTAAATTATTGGTGTTTAACATAATGATAGTTATTTTAACACTGTATGGCCGAACGTTGATTTATTTCTATGGCAACGGGATAAAATAATAATCGTAATCATTTTGCATTAAGGTTATAGGTAGTACTAAACCACATAATTTCCAGCTGGGTCAAAGTTCGAGATGCACCGAACTTTTGATAGAGAAGTTAATAACACCACAAGTCCTGTGATTGGTTATAAATTTGAGTGTGTTGGTGGTAAAAAAAAATTAGTTTCATCTCGGCTAAAAATGTATGCAATTTTATTTCATCTAGTACCACTGTGTCAAGTAGCCGTGTGCTTGGAACATGTATGGGGTACCTGTAAAAAAAAGTACTCAAATTTTGTGCGAAACTAGGGTGTGGTAAATACATCTAGTGATACCAAAAATGAGCCATGAAAGGCAGGCATCAAAATAAGCCGAGACGGTTGTTCAGGTTACCGGGAGGTTATCACGTAAAAAAAGTCAAGAACGGTGTTTCGTTCTCGACAAAAATTTCAAGAACGTTAGTTTCGTTTCCAAACGTAAACCAGACAATGCATTCCGGACTCCGCGTTTCATTTTCTCGTAAGGATTTGCATCAATGTTCGTGTGCACTTGTGCAATTGCAAGCAATTATAGTCACTCCGCATTTAAGCAGCTTCCACTAAATTAATTTACTTCCGCGTTTCGTTTTCTCGTACCAAATTGCACCGATGTTCGTGCGCACTTGTGCAATTGCAAGCAATATCGGAAATCCGCGTTTAAGCAACGCCCACTAGATAAATTTACTTCCGGATTTCGTTTCTCGTACCGATGTTCGCGAGAACCGATAAAATTTCAGAACGACTGCCTAGTAGTAACATGACTTCAATTCTAAATTTCATATAGTTGTGGTAACCTATAGTTTACCAGACTATATTTTGTGGTAACCTGTAAATGGGTTACCAGACACAATACTTATTTCGATGCCTGGAAAGGTACCATTTTCTTCAGTTAATACTTTGTGGTAGTGGTTGTAGTACTGATATTTATGGGTCATAGTTTGGTTGATATATTGCATATAGTGTTTTTAAGCACAAACATTAACATGGTCGCCTATGGGATTTTATTTGGTATAGTACAACCTATATATGCAGTCCTCGGCTGTTACAGTCATAGTTCATATAGCCGAGCTCCAATTCAATTAGATTGCCGCTTAAGCAATAGGCGAACTTGTTGAGCTATTTCAACATTATCACGTTATATCACGGCTGTAAAATTAGTTTTCGGTATACTTTGTAATTCACCCAAATCATTCTGTATACCCTCGGCATATTTCCAAATGTTTTCAAATTCTTTTCAAATCACTAGCATGATTCTGCAAGTAAGGTTTTGATTGGTCGAATGAAAAGTCAACTGGACATGAGCTCCAACGGGCTGCTGTTAGATCCACATGTAATAGTGGAGCTAATTTTAATTAGATTGAACTAAAGGTCTCTGTAAATTGCAACAACAATTTGCACATCGTTCACGCAAATTGTTATATTTTTGTGTAACCCTAAGCAGATTTTACTTTCATATAATATCGTACCTACAAAAAAAAAAAAAAATACTGTATAACCGGAAATTTTCGAGGATTTTTATTTTCGTGGGTTTCATGGGTAAGTAGTCAGCATCGAAAATATAAATCCTTGAAAATATCTGAAAACATCAACAAATTCTATCTACAATATTTAATGTGAAAACCATAACACACTGACACATTTACCGGAACATTTTATTTCCTGTCATGCGCAGTCCACCGGATATGACAAGAGAATAGTTTAGTCAAGACAACAATTTAGAATTTAAAAAAAGTTATTGTGTGAATCTCACTGTTTGTAGAATATAATGAAATATTTTTTAATTTTGTATATTGTTTTTGTCAATGTCTGTCCTTGATTGTTAATCACAAACTGCACAGTTACAAACATAATAATAAATAAACATGACAGATAACCATGTATTGCTCGGACATTCATCAGTACTGGATACACAAAACAGTTAATTATCACTGCGGACCGCCCGCACTGCAACAGTTTACTAGACGAGTGTAAGTGAAACATGTCAAGCTCAGATTAAACATCAAACACTACACAGACTAACTTAGAAAACATCTCACACAAATCGTAATTGGCTTTACACAAAATCAAAGACTGTGATCAGTTGTCTTGCGAATAGCATACCAGGTATCACAGTGGCCAAATTAGGCTACAGCCGAGTGCTCTATTGTTTAACTTTACACATCGGTGGTATCGAACAACTGGCAGCCGAGGTGAAACTTTAATCAACAATAACAAGTATTCTCGCAACTAGACTTGCTAAAACTCGAAAATAAAAAACCTTTCAATTTAGATATGGCAAACGACGAAAATAAGAAACCACGAAAAATTAAGATCGCGAAAATTTCCGGTTATACGGTATGATGTAAAATGAAAAATGATTGCTACAAATATTAGTACACGACCACAAACACATTGAATAAACAGACACTGGTATTCTCAATAAGAAAATGTATTAAATTATACAATTTTAGTCAGAAACATCTTACAGTGGCTGTAAACTAAAGATCTCTGTAAATTGCAACAATGGTAATTTAGTTTGCACATTGTTCATGCAAATTTATATATTTTTGTGTCACACATTTTTTATTTGTGCATTACTAAACTTAAGTCATAATTTACAAGGTAATGATAGGTTACACAAAAATGAAAAGGGTTATCTAATTTGGTTTTGCGTAATTATAAATGGCTGATGCTAATTTACAATTATCAGAGGCCTGTGATAAGCTACATAGGACCATCTTGCCACTACCTGTTTGTCCATCATGTGTTGCCGATAGTTACACGACTTCAACAGGGCTTGAATACACAGGTGAACCTCCTGAGTCTTGCTGCGAGGTAAGGTTGGAAGACATGACATGAACTGTTCACAGGAAACATCCTCGACCACTGGCTTCTTCAATACACGCTACAACAGGGGAAAATAAGCTGTGATTCAGATACAGAACAAAATGTACAAGGGGAAGAAAAAAAAGTGGGGAAACAATCCTAATATATGTACTCAAAATGTTTTAAAAAATGCAAAAATTACTTCAATATTTAAAAAAGGCCCTGTGCTTTTAAAACTTGTCTAAATTCAATTATTATAAGTCGGGCTGCTTGTTCTGAATGTGCACGTTAAACCCTATGACCTGACCATACCTAATTATTATATGAAAGAGATTTCTCTGGTTTTGTGTAGCAGGTTTCCTCATAAGAATGAGCAAATGTTCAACACCCCTAGCAGATGATTATTTAATTGGTGTGTTCTACTGTTGTCATTAAACAATACAAACTTTTTTTATCATAAATACCATCTCAACTCTTACCCAGGGTGCACTGGGATAGAGCAAGGACAAGGCCATGAGGTCATCAGCACAACCTTTCATCATGGCACAGGATTTCAGTATCTGAGTCTTCAGCCTCTCTCTCACCACAGTAGTCACATGACATGAAAACAGCTTGTGATTGGCCGATTCTGTCTCAACCATAAGTGCATGGATTCTGATCAGCTCTTTGTACAGTAAACTAAGTTTTGATTCCAGTTGTGCCTAATAAAAAAACCATGTTCTGCTTCATATTAATTCATATATAATTTATTTTTTCTCTTCTCTGTCTGTGTGTCTGTGTGTCTGTCTGTCTGTCTGTGTGTCTCTCTCTCTCTCTCTCTCTCTCTCTCTCTCTCTCTCTCTCTCTCTCTCTCTCTCTCTCTCTCTCTCTCTCTCTCTCTCTCTCTCTCTCTCTGTGTGTCATATCTGTCTTAACAATGTTAACAAACAATGTATTTTGAGAGTTCTAGAAAGTCACACAGACATAAACTGTTTAACACTGGTTACAGTGTGAACAATTATTAATAAGACAGAGATCAAGAGATCTCACCACATGTTTGAGATTGACATGATCCAGTTTTCCAGAAGCAATATTCAGCAATGTGACTTCTTCCTCGCGACCTGGCAATATGAACTTATTCATAAACATCAGGGGGCGTGACAAGGTCTGCTTTGAGCAATTCTGTAACAAAAACAAAAAAACGTTCAGTGATTTGCAATCAAATTGAAATAAAATAATTACAAAAATGTTGTGGAATTAAATTGTTAACCTGCCATAAACATATTTGAAATTGTTGCCAGTTGCATCCATAGTATATATCTCAATGCATGTTAAAAAACAAACAAAAACACACCCAATCCTCAAAATTAAGTTTAATTTAAACTTAAGAAACATTAATAGCAAAAAAATTTAATTAAAATTGTAATTAAATTTTTCTTTTTAACATCCATATGTATAAATATAAACCAAATATCACTGAGGTAGGACTTGCAGTTTGTGAAAAATAACTGAGGATTGTCTGTTGTTTCTTTTATATTCTTACAGAAGTCTGCAGATGATTTATTTTGTTCATACCCAGATTAACGTAAAAGAAATAACAGACAATACTTATAATTAAATTTCAAACATACTTGCTAATAATGATGCTAAAAGTTCACATTTTATTTTGAATTATTTTTAGGTTCTTCAACAATGCTCAGTACCGTTAAGACAAACTACCAATATAAAGTGATTATGTTCATCGAAAAATGTACAAATTAGCATTGCTATGGTTGGACCAATGGGATGACATTAAATTGTAATGACTATAACGGAAATTTAATTATAACTAAATGCAAAATTTTAATTCATAACGGCACAACAAAAGCCATAAAATATTATATAAAACTGAACAAAACTTGAGTCATATCAATATTGCAGACTTCGTTGGGAAGGATAATATTTCTCACCTCAATGTTCTTAAACAACTTTATTCTTGCAGACTCTGTGGACTCCACCATTCGAGTTAGCTCCCGTCTTTCAACAGGGACACAAGGACCTTTAACCTCGGCAGTAATGTACAATCTACAAATATCATAACAAACGTTTGTTTTGTTTAATGACACTATCACAGCACATTGATTAACTATTTATCAGTTACTGGATGTCAAACATTTTTTAATTCTGACACAGTCTTCAGAGGAAACCCGTTACGTTTTTCCATTAGCAGCAAGGGATCTTTTATATGCAGTGTCCCAAAGACCCAATCTTTGATATCCAAGTTGTGACACATATGTTGATATAGGAAAAAAACATCCGGTACCAAACACAGAAAGAGTAAACATTTAAAAAACAAACATTTTTGTACCTAAACAAACTGAGTTTTAATAATTGTAGACAGAAGAACACAAATTTTAATTCAATCTGCATATAATGCAAAATTTGATTGACTAGTCAAATTCATTTGCAGCACATTTTTGTTTTTTTAATGCATAAATTTATTGAATTAGAATGGGGATAACAATGATGTAGTTGACCATTTGCGGACGTTAATGTTGGCTTTACAAAGGATTATTTTTTATCAAATGCACTATGCAACCTCAAGTACCCATCCTCCCAAAGTGAAGATTAAGTTAACTACTGCACCTAAAGTTGTCTGCGAGCCAACAGAGAACATTCTCCACCTCCATCAGACTCTCAGTTCTACTCCCGATCGCATCAGACAGCAGCAACATCTGAAAATACATGGACATAAACATTTATTTCACAGAATTACATAATATTATGAATAGCAAATTCTAGCAAGTCTAGTTGTGTAAATATATATAGTTAAATATGTGTTAAATATGTGGCATCAAATACATGTATACTGAGTCAAATTAAAAACTTCACAATAATTTCATCTTGGCTAATTAGCAAATATGACAGAAGAACGTGTTAAATAAGGTATTTTTTTTATTGTATGACGTCCAAAGAAAGAATAGGAATAAATGCTGAGTCAAAAATCTGTTCGATGCGCCCACAGCATTTGTCAAAACCACAAACAGTCAAAATGGTAATTCACAAGCAGGGTCATCTGATGAAATCACAGGTTCAGTAGCGCGTATGCCCTCCATGTGTACCCACAACTGAAAGGCAAAGCCTCCTCATTGACTGGTGGTTGTGTGTAAAGACTGCATTAGGGATATGGCGCCATTGTTCCACTAATGAGGCACCAAGTTCCTGCAAAGTCTGTGGAGGGCTCCTGAGTGTGCAGGCGTCTTCCCAGCACATTCCAGACACGCTCTATAGGATTCAGGTCAGGCAACCTTGAAGGCCAATCCATGACATTGATGCCCGCTCTCCTCAGGTAATCCCTCGTCAAGATGGCCATGTGGGGTCTGGCGTTGTCATGATGAAAGATCAGACCGTAACCATGAGCTGCCATGAAGGGCAGAAGTTCCTGGGCCAGCACTTGGTCACGGTATGCAGCAGTGTTGAGGTTGCCATGGATGACAAGAAGTCGAGAACGTCCATTTCCACAGAAAGCACCCCAAACCATTACACTTCCGCCTCCGAATCTGTCAACTTCACCGACACAACACTGAGCATGACGTTCACCACATCATCTCCAAACCCTCTGCCTGCCATCGGCAAATTCTCTATTCCATTCTTTATTCCATTCCCTCCGAGTCCATCTCAAGTGATTTTGTGCCCACAGTGACGTTGACGTCGATGAAATTGGGTCAAAATGGGTCCAACATATGGGCGCTGTGCGTGGAAGTGAGCGGTTTGCAGCTGATTTTGGATTGTTCATTACTGGTTGCTGTAGCTGTCATGAAACGGTTGTGTAGGTGACGTAACACAACATGACGGTCATCTACCTATGACGTAACACGTGGTCTACCCGGTCGGGGGCGATCAGCTGTGGTGCCTGTTTGTTGTACTCGTGTCTGCAGATCATAAATTGCCCATCAATTGCAACCCAATGCCCATGCAACGTCAGCTATTGACGTTCCCGCTTGCAACATGCTGACGGCACGTTCACACTGCACATTTGTGAGGCGTGGCATCGAAACAGGCCGTAACAAATATACATGTAGTTTTAATGTGTTTGTTTGTTTTGTCAGACTACTGTGAGCAAGTAACGATAAAAACATGTGTGCTATTGTAGTCACGTGACCAGTGGCACGTGCAAAACCAATTTTGCCTCAATGGTGCTATGCACATGATATGGATCGGGTCACGTGGGCTGTGATGGGCTTCAAATGGAGTGTAGACATTGCCAATACAATATTTATTCCTGAAAAATACCTGCTTTCAACACTCGTTGACTTTTCTCAAATTTTAGATTGTGAAGTTTATAATTTGACTTAGTATACATGGTTTTAACACTAAACAGGTTATGCAAATTGACTGGGTTTTTTTAAGCAACCCATAAATGTTTTGAGGCACTGCATATGAACCAGTTTTTAGTTAGTTTTTTTTTCCTTGGAAATTTGTCCCATCACAAGTACAGTATATATCCACAACAGAATGTTCATTCTAAGTCTAACACTAACCATATCCCTGTCCCTATCATTCCATTTGAACAACAACAACAACAACAAAAATGAGTTTGTTTTGTTTAACATCCAATAGCCGATGATAGAGCACATTGATTTATTAATCATCGGCTATTGGATGTCAAACATTTGGCAATTTTGACAGTCTTAGACTTAGAGAGGAAACCTGCAACATTTTTCCATTAGTACCGTAAGCAAGGGATCTTTATATGCACTATCCCACAGACTGAATAGCACATACCACATCTTTGATATACCAGTCGTGGTGCACTGATGCCAATGGGGATTGATCCCAAATTGACCGTGGATCATCCCGCCCCTTGATTTGACCAACTATAATGGGTTCCCTGGGCTTGACCTTAGCGGTAGCCCAGACTAATTTGGCTAAACATTTGTTTCTCGGGCTACCAGATGTCTAAACCTAGTAGTCCGCTGGGCTACAAGATTATTTTTTTTGCACATCAAGTTACTCTGCAATCAACAAAATGCTTAAACACCTAAATAACCAACCTAAATTATTTTGCTTTTTTCTCATTTTTTTTTTTATTGATTAAAATTATGGGGCTACCAATTTTTATTGAGGGCTACCAGATTTTATAACGTGGGCTACCACTGAAAAAAGTTAAGGTCAAGGCCTGGATCCAGTATGTAGGCTGCAATGAAATTACATTACATTTTATGCCCAGAACTGCAACATGATTTTTTAATGGACTCCTTGGGATATTTATCATTGGTATTAATTAAATAAATTAATAAAAACAACCTTTGCTGCAAAATCAGGATCATAGTGAAATAAAATAACATATTTCTATCAATAAATTCAGGGTTTTATCACCCATGTTTCTAGACTCTGATAATTGGCCAGGCCTTTTCCCAGGATTTTTTTTAAAGGCGCTTACATTTTTAGCATCAGTTTAACACAAATCAAGCCAAAATAAGTGGGGTAGTGGGTAGAAAACAATTGTTTGCCTTCAATCCAGCAAATCATGTTTTTATTTTATCTTTAAATTAAAATTATTATATTATTTATTTTATATTTCTTTAATTATTTTTCTTTAAAGGAATTTTTAAGCAAGGCTTTTGGACTGGTATGCATGTTCAATGATATACAATACACATTGTTGCTTAATATCAACAAGTATAATCTTACATTTAATTAATAAAACAGTTAAATGTCATGTCTATTATATATAATGGGTGCAGCCATTTTGTTCCATTCCAGTGAATGGCCTGGATCCAGTCTGGTGAGCAGATGGTATGTAATATTTAACACATAACATCAGGAATGAGTCTTAGTACTAGAGAAATAAATGTACCTGGTTTTTGCGGGATGATAAAATAGGCATGCATTGCAATGTTCTGTAATTATATGCAATGTGATGTCTATTATATATAACGGGTGCAGCCATTTTGTTCCATTCCAGTGAATACGCCCTCTGGTGAGCAGATGGTTACATAATACTTAACGCGTAAATTCAGGAATGAAGGAACGAAGGAAATGTTTTATTTAACGACGCATTTTAATTACGGTTATATGGTGTCGGACATATGGGTAAGGACCACACAGATATAGAGGAAACCTGCTGTTGCCACTTCATGGGCTACTCTTTTCGATTAGCAGCAAGGGATCTTTTATATGCACCATCCCACAGACAGGATAACACATACCACAGCCGTTGATATACCAGTCCAATGGGCCCACTGACGGGGATCGATCCCAAACTGACCACGCATCAAGTGAACGCTTTACCACTGGGCTACGTCCCGCCCCACGTCAGGAATGAGTCTTCGAACTAGAGAAATAAATGTACCTGGTTTTTGCGGGATGATAAAATAGGCATGCATAGCAATGTTCTGTAATAATATCCATCCAAGTAAGCCAGCAATTATTTTTTAATACAAAATAAACCACCACTGTCAAAGTGGCTACATAACAAGTCGAAATAATTGTACCATATGTTTTGTCCAGGCATTAACCTATGGACTGAAATGATACACGGAGTGTTTTCTTAGTTAATTGGTCCATTCTGTTAGTTGCCTCTACCTGTGATTCCTGATTGGCAGGTGTATATTTGATAGGTACTCAGACGAGCCAATTAATTATCACTGTCTAGCTGTAAAAATACAAACTGGTTATTGTGTAATAACCTGTCACCCCTAAAATTGTAATGGACATGATTTATTACTGTAAATAGTTCGATAAAACTATTGATTAAGTAGACTTTGCCATCTAAAATCACAGAACTGACCAATTATGTAGTGCCAAAGAAAAGAAAATTATTATTTGGGTATCGTGGGTTGTCGTTTTTGCTCCAACGTAGCATACCAATAGGCCTAATAGTGTATATTTTTCCTTTGGATTATTTAACAAAGAAAAATACTATATAACCCCATTTCGTACTGTTAATGCAACTTGAAATATATTTAGGTAAATAGTTTATTAGACCTATATTATCACATCATTTATGTTGTTTTACTGTTTCTGTTTACACTGTGCATACAGGAGTTGGTCGGAGCGGATGTCACTTCGCCCCAAGCTAGAGTACTGGACACATCGAAAACAAAAGAAAATGGCTGCCCCCAGTTAGCAGGACTAATCACATTTTTTTATTAACTCTAAAATTCATTTGTTAAAGTGTCAGTATGTGTTGGTGGTCCAGGTATGCATCTTTCCAACACATACGGCTCATGTTTGAGTTTACTCTCCCTTTAATTTATATTATTTTATTATTATAATAATTATTTTATGTTTATTATGTCAGCATTCTGTTAAGACCGGGCATTGTTCTCGCTGGGTGAAAATTAAAGGTGGGCAGCTGAGCTAGCGACTCTGACAAGGCCTCCTCAACCCCTCACCCCCCCCCCCCCCCCCCATGTCCTTCCAAGTAAATAAGAAAGAAAACATCCACTAAAATATTTGAAAGCTTGGTTACCATATATCGTTGTGTGTTAGTTGACTACGGATAGGCCTATCCCTTATTTAGCCCCTCAAGTATCTGGTAGAATAAAAGATTGGTACGACTGGTATGAATTGGTGCTCGGGTGTCATTAAACATCTATTCTATTTTATGCTATTTATGTAATTCAACCAGAGATAATGCCAATCTGTCATTCAAAAGGATTCATTTTGGTGAACCGATTAGTTTTAATAGTGTCCATGAGCCAGAGGGGTCGATTGGTACCATCTGAGGGGACGAATACACATAATGATTTTTGTCAAGGCCTACATCCCTTAGGATAGAAAATTTATGATAGCATTGCAGGATTCACAGCTTTCTGTGTGTATCTACCCGTTTTGTGACCCTACCCCCATTTTCATGACAGTTATATTTTTACAGAATTGCTAAAGGGTGACTATATGAAAAGCATTGTAAAATATTTGTCAGGGCATTTAAGAACACAAAACTTGAGGATTGGGAGATAATTGACTGGACAATTCAGATATATTACCAATATTGAAATCTTTTGAGGATTAGGGATGCATGTAACACTGTTTCTGTAACGTTACAAAATACAATTCACACAGTTTTATTTTTCAGTAGAAATTTAACAAAGTTTAGGCTCAGCACTTCAAATATTTTGTTTAAATGTTCTAATTACAACATAAGCTCATTTGAACATCCAGTTATTATTTACATCCTATAAATGAAGTTTTGGTGCAGGATTTGCTGTGTAATTAAACATTTTATAACCCACACCTATTTCCTCAACAGGTATATATTTACAGAATTGCTAAAGGGTGACTATATGAAAGGCATTGTCAAATATTTCTCAGGGCACTTAGGAATACACAACTTGGAGGATTGGGAGACAATGGATTGGAGAATATTACCAATATTGAAATCCTTTCAGGATTAGGGTCTCATATAACACTTTTTCTGTAATGTTACAAAATACAATTCATAGTTTTCTTTTTTTTTAGAAATTTAACAAAGTTTAGGCCCAGCACCTCAAATATTATCTTTAAATGTTCTAATTATAATAGAAGCTCATTTGGACATCCAGTTCTTATTTACATCCTATAAATAAAGTTTTGTTACAACATTTGCTGTGTAATTGCACATTTTATAACCCACCCCGATTTCCTCAACAGCAATATTTCAATGGAATTGTTAACAGTGACTAAATAAAATATAAAATATTTATTAGGATGGGCGAGACAAAAATAAGAGAAAGCATGTTAGTGGAATATGATTTTCAGAAATAGAAGCAATCGTGTCATCCCTAGAGGGTTAGGGTCTCAAGTAACACTTTTGTTTTATACATTATGTAATACAATTTCCACCATTTCTCGACGGTAATTTCACTTGAAGTTTAAGGTGACATCCTCAAATCTTCTGTTTCAGGAGTTTTATTGCACACAAATCTATATTAGGCTGTTAAATACTACTTAGGTCCTGCATTTGAAGTGAATTTGACATTATATGTTGGTGAGATGTCATTAAAATGATCTCTCATTAGACCAAAACCGATTAAAAGTCTAAGTTATTGATTTATAACCCATACTGATAATGTATTTATTGTTATCTTTGTAATATAACCATGACTACAGAGGTATTATTGAGTAAAGTTTTATCTTTATACAGAGTCCATGGAAGATATTAACATATCATAACTTGACCACACCCAAATAGGCATACTGTTGACAACTTAAAAGATCAAAACAACACATTTTTATTATATTCAAGTTTACCTATTTATTAATTGCATTAATACACTGGTAAGTGATTCAGCTGTATACATTTCCTAAAATGTAATATTAATGCATTACTACCTTCATAATTGTGTTGAACTATTCCAGACAAATGATAGAGCTTTATGTCTCCTGCAACTAGAGGCTACCACGAGTTAGCACTTCAGTATGTTTCAACCACCATTTAGCTTAATACAGACGAATCTAGCTCTGAACAACATTGTTAGACTGGAGGTGGCATTCACTGGTGGAGCAAATATTTGAAATTTTATGTTTCTGGCACATGTGTTGGACCACAGTCACTGATAATGGATTGTACCAATGATAAAACAAAACCCCTAACATTTAGCTAAAGTTGCTTGAAAACAAATAACCTCAAATAAAGCAGACAAACACAGATAAATGAAAAATCCAAAGCTGGGCCGAATTCAGTATGAGTACCAGATAATTCAATATGAACAATCTCAAAGATACCTGCCTACTATCAATACATCATGTTCAGAGTCGACGATTACATGTATATCTGCAATATGAACCATCTCAAAGATACCTGCCTACTATTAATACATCATGTTCAGAGTTGACGATTACATGTATATCTGCAATTGTGAACCAGAGCACATGACAATAAAACTACCTTTACAAACCATTGCTGTACTGATGAATCAATAACTTTTCAAAGGCATAACAATGTCTATGTTGTGATTATTTTAAGAATGGAATCATTTTTAATGCTATAGGCATCATATGATGGTGATTTCAAGGCTTGTACATACACATGTAGGTATTGGGGTATAGGATTGCTAAGACATAATTAGTTGAGTCCTTGAAAGTTTAAGATGTATAACCATGTACAAGTATATTATGAAGCTCTAATAGTCTTATGAGACCAGCCTGGTCAGTTTACTATTTGGGCAAAAAGCCAACCAAAGAAAAGACCTAGCATGGTTAAAGACTTGTGCCAAATGAAATTTGATAGCCTAACAGTTTGCCAAGTTTTAGCTTAGTTAAACAATCTCTGGAAAGATTTATTCAAATGTCTGTTCCACAGAAATGACATTTTCCAGCATTTTTGATGCCTCACAGTTACATAGATGCATTGCTTAGCCTTCTACGAGCATCTCATGTGAAAATTGCACTTTAGGGCTATTAAGTTAGTGATTCCGCAATGCTCTGCTTTGACAAGCTGTATTATGGCACATATACACCAACTTATTAAGCATAAAACCCATCTTCCAATTGAACACCCTGATATGTTTGAAGCCTTTCAGATTGGCAATATTTTTTTTATCAGATGTCTGACAATATTTGTGGATGCATTCCTAAAAACCACTACATGTAAGTTAACGTGAACAAAGATGCTCGGACTCTAGAGGTCACAACAGAGTTAAGGCTAAATTCTGGTGCTTAAACGATACAGCAGAACATCAATGTGTCATCACAAAAAGTTTCCAAAGCCAAACGTTTAAAGGGATTATGAATATATTTCATAGTACTGGTAGTAAGCCTTATCCAATGTTGATTGAATGCATTTGCTGAGAATATCTGTACTGCATAGGCAGTTTCAGTGGATACTGCTTTTGACTTAATTTCCAGACATCCTTTAACTTTCATTAGTACCTTTATCATGGGCCTCGTTGCAGATGAATTTGACATGAGCAGAGTCTTACAGAAAATGTGTAACTGTTGTTGATGGGATTGACTTGGTCCAGGTAGTAAACAGTGATTGTGTTATTTGTTCAGAGGTGGTAAATCAATATTACATAAAGCATTATGATGTGGAAGCCACACAAAACGTGTTAATATTGTGGTTGATACATATCGTGGGACTTTTACTAAGAGCAACATATTTTGTAAAACAACTGAGAACCTTTCTGAGTCAGGTTACCAATATCACCAATTTAAATACTTTCCTAGTCAAAGAATGAAGGAAGGCAGTATACACAAATATACTTGAAGTGAAAGTGTTTTTATAACAAATATTAAAAAATATCCAAGGTTGTATGCCATCCGGTGTTTTCAAGTTGACTGATGCTTGCTATTGCATGCAGCTAATGTTGCAGTTGAGGGATACAAGTAAGTTTCCCTTAGCTCAGAAGACTATATTTTGTGCTTGGCATTCCTAGAGATCCCTGGAGTTCCATTGCTCTCAACTGTGGTCCTAAAATTGGTGAAAGTATCGTTGAATCTGTATTGACAATCAAAATGTTTGTAGAGTTGTATATGCTGGGGGTAATACTGCCAGTGCACCCAGGAATCAGAACCGTGCGTCTAATTTGAAGCCTTTCCGAACGAACGCAGGACATGACAAAACATTACAAAATGTACCAATAAATGTTCACTTCGCCTATTTTTATCACAATTCTTCCCTTTCTTCTTGAAAGAGAGAAATTTACTTCTCAATCTCATACAATTTTCAATATCTTGCCAGGATATATTTTTGTTCTGTGCCAAAAAGGACAGAATCAAAAGTGTATTAGGGATTGTTTGATAAAGCATACACAACATACAAACAACCAGATTGTAATGTAGAATATGACCAAGTAACACCAAGTGCCGTTGATATAGGCTGGAAAATAGAAACAGAAGAAGACACTATATAGCATCTATACAGACTGGTATAATGTTGATAATTGAAGACTGTGACAACCAGGTTGAAGACAGTGATGGAAATGTAGCACAGAAATTTTGATATCTGCAAAATATGCATCCATCTGTATCATGACATTTCTAATCTATCAAGGCAATGTATGCATTTCCAACTGATTTATTGTTTTGACTCAGTCTTGTACAACAATATGGTTTTAAACAATAATCTTATTATCACCTGCATGTAAAAGGAAATGTGTGATCAAAGTACATTGTAAGTTAACAGGAACCTTTAATGGGTTTATATATATTAGAAAATAATAAAATTTGTATTAATATTAGAAAATTTGTTTCTAATTTTCATTATTATTCATACTTACCTAGTGCTTTACACCTACCCATTGAGCCTTGCAGAGCACTCACTCAGGGTTTGGAGTCGGTATCTGGGGACTAAAACATTCCCAATCTGAATGCAGATATTCCTTTTGTTTATTATTATACACAGATATAGTTTGAAATTGATACGTAACATTTGACACCCCTTCACTCACCCATAACATTTCATAATGCAAAATAGATATATTAATTTGAATAAAGAAAAGTACATGTATATGTATAACAGGGGTGGGGAAAAGCCCTTTTTCCATGGTCTAGGACCGATTCTTAATCTCTGAGACTGATATTTTTTATAGACGCCGGTCATACTGCTGTTATTCTTGTCAGTCTGAAGCATGTGTCCATTTTTATTACTGGAGAAAATAAGTTTTTTTGGCAGTGTATTTGCACGTGTTTATTTGTCTACATCATTTTTATTCTCAAGACTTGAACCAGTCCCAAATTTAATAAAAAGTGGTCACTTGCATGCACCACTCTTGGTGAGAAAGATCTCAAGGCATTACACTTCAATTAAAACAAAAGATCCAGAGTTTGCAACTGATTACAATCAGTCCTATCTCGATGGAAGTGTCGTTGCAATCAACACCCGTGTACTGAGCCCTGTCGGGTTGAGTCTCAAAAGTTCGATAAAATGGCAAGAGGCCTTTGCCACTGCATTAAAATAACATAAAATGTACTAAAATAATCTATAAATGTATTTATTGTGGACTTCAGTGTAGTGTATATAAACTTAAAAATGGTTTCAACCTTTGTTGTTGTTATGAGCACTGGTTTTCACTTGAGCCGGTAGAGGTCAAGTGATTGGTTATCCAATCAGCGAATACTTGTACTTTATATACATATGGGAGTTAAAATTCAAAACTTATATTCTTGTCAAAACATTTATTCCATTAGGCTAAACGTACACAATTAGATTTTTTAATTTTGTTGCCGATGTGATTAAAAGGTTTTTTTTCTTTTCTTATTTTAATGAATATTGTTCTGTTCATGATTCAAGATAAAAAAATACAAACTGCAAAACGCCACTGTGATAATAATTTGTTTTACACTATTTGGCAAATATCACCTTTTAAATGTTACAGTTTATGCATACATGATGTATATTATTTTAGGTTTTTTAAATTCCTTTTTATCCCCTCCCCAGCCCCCATCCCCAGGAGGGTAGCATAATGACTATCTGATTAAAATTAGCTCTACTGGTCTACCAGTAGATCTAACAGCATTGCGTGGACTCCCATGTCCAGGTAATATTTCGTCTGTAAATAATAATTTAAATATCGACCAATCACACTTCGCCTTTTATAATGTTATTTGGGAGCATACAAATTTTAAAATTATCTGGCGAGACTATTTATGCAGCCGCCATACAATGAACCATATCAATACATACAGACTGGGTTTGGCGACTGCTCAACTGCAATATATATATATATATATATATATATGTGTGTGTACATATATACTCTTCAAAAAAAGAAGCTTGACATTGATTTTCAAAGTTTAATTAAAAAAAACCTGGTAGATATGATACAAGCAACCAAAGATCAAGACGCCATGGGAAGGGGATTACTCTGTACATGTCCGAAACAGTATATCTGGGCATGGTACAACACCACTTGTTGAGTTGCCCTGCTTGCAATCTCCCAACGGCATTATTGCATTGAGCTGATGGCATTATTGCGTTACTTATACTGTCGTTATGTGGTCTGTTTGAATTACTGCTGATGTGGCCTTTTATGCCCCACCAACTGAGGGTTCGGCATGCAAAGTTACAAACTTCATGAGGCTGTGTGCTACTCTGAGGGTTGCATTTTTGCATTTCAGTACAAATGTTGACTAAAAAAAAAGAACAGTAAAGTTTGTTTTATTTAACAACGCCACTAGAACACATTGATATTTTATCTTACCATCAGCTATTGGATGTCAAAAAACTTTGACTCTGGCTATGTTTATGCGAATCGGACATGTTTTCTAGTGTTTTTGCATCACCATTCGCTCACTTACGTACTTGACTGTCTTGCCGATGTTTTTGATTCTGTAAAAATAATCCGATAGCATTATTTTTATCAATGTCAAGTTTCTTTTTTTGAAGAGTATATATATATATATATATATATACTCTAGGTGTTCAATTTATGTTTTTAAAGAACTGAATCAATCTTCAATTTTACATTACAAATTATTTATTTTATATTGTCGAGATCGATCTGGTGAGATACAAGTTTGTTTTTGTTTTTTGTTTAACGAAAACACTAGAGCACATTGATTAATTGATCATAAGCTATTGGATTTCAAACGTGGTAATTCTGACACGCAGTCATCAGAGGAAACCCACTACATTTTCTAATGCAGCAAGGAATCTTTTATATATGCACTTACCCACTGACAGGAAAGCACATACTACGGCCTTTAACCAGTTGTGGTACACTGATTAGGTGAGATACAAAGCTACTGCAAAGATATATACTGAACAAAAAAAGAAACTTCCGATTTGTACATATAGTATTTGTTGTGTTAAAGAATTCATTGTGTAATGAAATTATATAGGTAGTATTAGCCGTGAGCTGTATTATCAGGATTCATGAATTTTATCGATTATTTTTGCACTGTTAATCGTCAACAACGTGAAATTCAATTTGCACGTGCATGCATGGTTCGACATGTCCCGTGTAGTATTCGGTCAATTTGTTTTACTTGTCTTACTGACATTGTTGTCAAGTGAACGAAAACGCTTAAAAATTTGTAAAAAAATTAACATTTTTTACATTGTAGCATTTTTAGTATGCCAAGAATACTCTAAAATTTACGCGAACGGGTGATTGGCATGCTTGATGCTGGCATGTCGACAGAAGACGTTGCAAGGCATGTTGGGAGTTCTAGTCGAGCGATACGAAATCTTCACGTAAGATTTCGAACGACAGGAAGCACTAACGACTTGCCACTTCGTGGACGTCCGTCTGTTACAACGCGTGGTCAAGACCACTATATCACGAACGCGCATTTGCGCAATCGATTCCAAACTGCCACTGCTACTGCTGCTAACACACCTGGGCTTCATAATAACCGAATCAGTGGGCAAACTGTTCATAATCGTCTGCGGGAGAACGGTTTACATGCACGACGTCCTTACGTCGGATGCGTTTTAACGCAACGTCATCGTCTAAATCGTCTTAATTGGGCACGTGTACACACTCATTGGATACGGCGACGCTGGAATACCGTTCTTTTTTTGGATGAATCCAGATTTTCTTTACAACGTGGTGATGGCAGGGTGCGCATCTACCGTAGGAGAAATGAACGCTATGCTGACTATTGTGTTCTTGAATGAGATCGTTTCGGGGGTGGGGGTTCTGTCATGGTCTGGGCAGCCATTGCCCATGGTTATCGTTCACCACTAGTCGTCATTGATGGCAATTTAAATGCTCAACGTTACCGCGATGACATTCTCACTCATCACGTCATTCCTCTGTTCCATAACAACGCCAACATCTCGATTTTTCAGCATGATAATGCCACCTCTCATACAGCTAGAGACACTGTAAATTTTCTTAGGACAAATAACATTGATTTCATTGATGACTGGCCCGGTAAAAGTCCTGATCTCAACCCCATCGAGCATGTCTGGGATAGTCTGGACAGACGATTGAGGCGTCATCCCAACCCACCCGCTAACGTCAACGAACTTCGTCAAGCACTCATTCAGGAATGGAACAATATTCCACAGGCAGAAACACTTTAGTCAATTCTATGCGCCTGCGATGCACTGCAGTGGTCAATTCAAGAGGTGGTCATACCCGTTATTAAGTGGGTGTTTTTATTTTTAACCCCTACCACACTTGGTCAAAATTTCTCCCAGTTTCTGTTAACCTATGGCCATGATTTTTACACCAAACGATGCATCATGGAACACTCTTTAAACGCATATATAACAATTATTCCCCCTGTTTGTTTTCATCAAGTTATTTTCAAGCAAAGTTAGCGGACGTTTCTTATTTTGTTCAGTATATATATATATACACTAAAAGGCAAAAGTTATTGTGACACACAAAAGACAAATATAATTGATGATAAATTTTTACTGCCGTGTATGAAACATTATAACATGGAAAGAGAAATGTCCGAAGGTATGGAAAGGAGCAATAATCCATGAAAAGAGCGCACCTGCCATATGCAAATGAGCCACATCACTAGAGGGGGTCCAGAGCAAATTTCACACAGTCAGTAGCGAGTGTGTCCACCTTGAGCACTGATACAGGTCTGGCACCGGCATCTCATTGAGACTACTAAACGCTTGAGAAAGGGATGGTACGGACTGTGAGGGTTTCTGGCTGGAACCTGGTTGAGTGCTCGCCTGAGGTGCTTGCATCACAGGATTGAACCACCTTGGTGGATCCATTCAATTTACTGTAAATCATGTAATTAATACGTCATGATATTATTGCGTCCGTACATGAGTGAACAAAAATGCATATTTTTATTAATGCGTCGGTTAAAAGTCCACATCACATAAAAACCAGTTCTGTTGTTATTATATTGTTTGGGCTTCATCTTTCATGTCAGTAGTTGTTTTCACAGCTACTACATAACCTGAAGCTAATCGCATGGTGGGTGGACCAAGAAGCCCTAATTACTTAAAGTAGTGTAATTAGTATAACTACACCTTATTGTTAAGGGTATGCCTCGCACTTTTGTGTGGTGATTGCTTCTAATTAATCCACTAGTAGGAATAAAAGGTAAACGGGTCGCTATTACAGGGCACAATATTTCACGCGAACGCAGACGTATTATTCTAATAATTGTTTTAGACTGATTTTATACACTTGATGTGCAGCACAGGAATAGACGTTAACAAATGCGATATATTGCAACAGTGACAACTTGCGACCAGTCTAAATTTAAATGCCATGTATAGAGTCGAGCCAAATGGTTTGAAGAAATACGCACGGATTGTTGGTTACGGTTATATAATTTTCTACTGTTTCATTTTTACAGGAATATATTTAGTAATAAAATTTGTTGATTATAATTTTACAAATGTTCAAAACAGTTTAAATGTATACAGTAATCCGAAGTGTTAGAAAATTTAAAAAATACTCACATCGCAAAATGAGCTTTTTAAAAACAAAACATTTGGAACATCATAATATTATATAACCGCTATGATATTCCAGGAAAGTGAAAATAGAATGGCAACATCGAAACGAAAGAAAGATTCTTGAAGTATTCACAAAAAGACATTTAAGAACAATTGTTTTTGTATTTTGTTTCATCTTTATATTATAAAAGTTTTATTTTATTGAGAAGTATTATAATAAAATCCTGCAAATTTTTTGTATTGGGAATGAGTCTAAACAAAATGTGTCAAGTTATTATTGCGTTGATGTGTTTGCCGCATTTTTTGCATTAATTACTTGCTCGCATTAATTTCATGATTTACAGTATTGGGTTTTTTCCTTCATTCCAAACAGTGCACCACAACTGGTCAAAGACCGTGGTAGTTGTTTTCCTGTCTGTGAAAGTGTGCATATAAAGATACCTTGCTACTAATGGAAAAAGTGTAGCTTATTATCTTGAGCTCTCAACTTATTATCTCAAGCTATCAATGTATTATGTCAAGCGCTCATCATATTAACACTTGTCAACATGATTGTTATGTCGTTTTCTTTTTCAATTCTCTTTTTGGCTGTACAGTACTGATACAGAAGTCGAGAGCTAAAGATAATAAGTCGAGCGCTGGAGATTACAAATCAAGCACTAGAGATAATAAGTCAAAAGTTTAACATAATAAGTTTAGCACTCAGTCAAACGCTTGAGATAATATAATTTAAGGCCTATTTCAACATTTAAAAAATGGGGGCAAAAGTGCGGTAATAAATTCTGAACTGCATACTAGAATGAATATATTTTATGGCTATAATATCACGTTTTTTCCATCTTGAAATGAAAGTTCAACATTAAAATTTTATATTGAAATTAGTTTCCGGCATACTTCGTAATTCATCCGAATCATTTCGTATACCCTCGGCATAATTCTGAAAGTTTTCAAATTCTTTTCATGTCACTGGCATGATTCTGCAAGTAAGGTTTTGATTGGGACTGCTGTTAGATCCACAGGTAATAGTTATTAACCAGTGGAGCTCATTTTAATTCGATTGGCCTAGTGATGACGTCACATGGGACAGATTGACAATTTTATTTTTCCCCACCCCTGATGTACAGTATTACTTTTAAAATCTAACTTGGTTTTAATAAGATGAAAATTCCATCTTTTGTTTTGTGAAATGACACAAAAATTCCCAAAGTCAAAGCCATTGTCGTCAAGTCAAATTTTAGAAATAAAATCCTGAAATAGATTAAATATACATTCTGCACAAAAAATGTAAAATACTGTTAACGTTTTTCTCTAAATTAAATGACACACACACCTGTCGTTCCAGCTGAATAATCTGACATTTGAGCAAATTGACACGCCGTTCATCAAAATTCTCGTGAGAACTTTCAGTCACCAACTGACGAAGGGTTGACCTGTTCATAAAAATATGCATCAGTAATTACATTAGAAATTATATCGAATACATAATCTAATGGAAATAATTACCCTGCTTTAAAAAAGCAAATGGACCTCGGTGGTGTTGTGGTTAGGCTAGTAGGTACAGGATTTGCAACCCGATGCCGGCTCCCTCCCAGAGCGAGTTTTAATGACTCAATAGATAGGTGTAAGGCCACTACACCCTCTCCTTTCTCACTAACAATTAACATATAAAACTCTATATTATTGTCTTGATGGAAAATAATTTTAATTCTATAAAGAAAAGGAATGTTTTTTCATACACCAGCAATCTTTAAACTACAGCTACCTGGAGTCTAACACCTGGTAATTGTGGCACTCGGTCTACATTTAGAAACAGAATAGCACACACAATTTGAATTGCTGTCATTTTTTATAATAAGCAAATGCATCTCTCTCAAGAATGAGCTGTTTTCAGTGATTCCAAAAGAATAATGAGTTGAAATAAAATACATAATATCTAAATATGTAGTATTTTTCTTACAAAAGATCTAAGAAGTTTACAACCAGATGAACTTATGAATGAATGAATGAATGAATGTTTAACGACACCCCAGCACGAAAAATACATCGGCTATTGGGTGTCAAACTATGGTAAACGCAAATCTAAAGCGATGATCAACATCAATTCAAAAATTCAACAGTTAAATAAAAACACAGTGTAAAGAACTGTCCAAAAATACAAATATCACAGATAGATACTGACTTTTACTCAAAATTTCAATTGTATCTCGAAGAAAACAAGGGGATTTGTGCTGTATTGGCCAATCTCAAAAAGAATGTTACACCCCTGCACCACGGTGAGGTTACAGCACGCGCAGGGTTGATGAACTTATGAAACATTATTACTATTATTAGGTCGTAATGGTGAATTAATTATACAGACAGATCTCTTTACCTGGTTTCTTCCAATTCAGTGCGTAGTTTCATATTTTCTTCTTTCAGTGCCTAAAAAATGTGATTTCTAAACTAATAACAAAACAGGAATTTTTTATAATAACATTATGTTTATTTGCAAAATAAATCAGAGAAAAAAAACTCATGTTCATAATTTATGGGCATATTTTAGTAAGAAGAGTAAAAAAAACATTCAACGTTTATAAACTAGCCTGTCTCAACTTCCTCCACGGGTTCAGTCTCTGTCAATCTTATTAAAATTAGCTCTACTGGTCTACCAGTAGATCTAACAGCATTGCGTGGACTCCTATGTCCAGGTGACATTTCATCAATGAATAACAATTTAAATATCAACCAATTACACTTCGCCTTGTATAGCGTTATTCAGGAGCATACAAATTCTAAAAATATCGAGCGAGACTACATGTATTTATGCAATAGGCAAACTTGTTAGTCCATTTCAACATTGAAAAAAACAGGGGGAAAAGTGCAGTAATAAACTCTGGATTGTATACTAGTATAAACAGATTTTATGGATATACCATCACGGGGGTTTTTCCCCGTCTTGAAACAAATTTTATATAAAATTTTATATTGAAATTAGTTTCGGCATACTTTATAATTCACCCGAATCATTTCGTATACCCATGGCATAATCCCGAATATTTTCAAATTCTTTTCAAATCACTGGCATGATTTTGCAATTAAGGTTTTGATTGGTCGAATGAAACATCAACTGGACATGAGCTTCAATGGACTGCTGTTAGATCCACATGTAATAGTGAAGCTAATGTTAATTAGATTGAGACTCTGTGTACTTCCTTGTACCCACCTGCTGCTAACATAGCTGGTCTGACCCACGGCACTAACTACCAACCCTGGTAGTAGTGGAGCCTCTTGACAATGCCAGAAGTAACTACTGAACACTTCCAGAAGTGGTCAGACTAAGCCCACAGCTAAAAGCTGATGGGGAATGACAGGTGTGTGGCAAGGATAACCACAAGAGACAAGCATATGTCATGGTTGGATAGACAAGGACTGGGATGTGGAGGTGGACAGCGAAAGAAGTCGAAAGATAGGAGGAATTGCCAGATCGGGAAGAAACGAGATGGAAATCAAAGGAGTAAAAGGAAACGGGGAAATGAGATACAAAAATAATAATAATAATAATAATAATAAATATGCTGTAGCCTAAATGAATCAAGTTAAAAATGTGATGATCTATCAAAACAGTATAATGGAAATGAAATTTTAAACCAAAGCTATTAGGGTCTGTTCCAGGGTTCAAATGTTAGCACAGCAATGATGTCAGGTGCTACGGTTTCCTTCCTATCTTGCCTTGACGGCCCAAAAATCACCCGTCGGTGGGCCACTGGGCTATTTCTCGCTCCAGCCAGTGCACCATGACTGGTATATCAAAGGTCGTGGTATGTGTTATCCTGTCTGTGGGATGGTGCATATAAAAGATCCCTTGCTGCTAATCGAAAAGAGTAGTCGATGAAGTGGCGACAGCGGGTTTCCTCTCTCAATATCTGTGTGGTCCTTAACCATATGTCCGATGCCATATAACCATAAATAAAATGTGTTGAGTGCGTCGTTAAATAAAATATTTCCTCCCTTCCCCAAAAATCAGATGTTGTCGACGATAAATGCTGTGTTGCCCTACCTATACACTCCATGATGTGCATGTAAAAAACAGTAAAGTGAAATCATTTTTTTCTCAAAAACTTGACAGAAAGTAAGTTGCCCTTTTGCTCCTCTTCTGAAGGAAACGTTCGTCTTGGTGTCCCTCGAACTTGCCTTGGTGCCCTAATGTTTACCCGGTACTATTAAACCAAAGCAGTGCACCCCTCCTACCCCACCTCCCAATTAAAATTTGACTGCTGCTGTTAATAATTAACAACTTTCTCATGAATATGAAAACTATATGCTAAGGGGTTAATGTTAATATTTTTTTTAAAATTATTTCTTATGAAATCAAAATTTGTTTCAAATTATTTTAAATAAGTATTAGTATAATGGTGGGAAGACACCGATTAAATTTAGATTGAAAAATGGGACTTCCACCAGACAACAAATCCTGCCAGAAATGGTTCAGGAAGATGTAACTAGAAGTTTGTTTTGTTTAACAACACCACTAGAGCACATTGATTAATTAATCATCGGCTACTGGATCTCAAACATTTGGTAATTCTGACTCAGTCATCAGAGGAAACCCGCGACATTTTTTTCTAATGCAATAAGGGGTCTTTTATATACACTTTCCCACAGAAAGTTGTGGTGCACTGGCTGGAATGAGAAAAAGCCCTTTCAGCTGAATGGATCCACCGGAGTGGGGAAGATGTAATAACTTCCTGCTCTCAGACATATGTACCTTAATTTCACGTTCAGCCTTAGCAAGGCTAGCGCTCTTGGTGCCAGTATCGAAAATGTGACCTTCAAAATTATCATTCCTTTTCAAGGCCGTCTGCAGTTTGAGTCTTCCACTGTCCATGTCAAATCTGGTTGTCATGACTGCTAAAGAATTTCAGGGGAAATGGTCTAGCATTATGATTTTAAATCTATAAAAAAAAAAAAAAAAAAAAAAAAAAATGATTCATTAACAGGTATTACCGGTATGACAATTTGAAAACAAAACAAGTTTAAGTTTTAAAAGATGAAAAAAAAAAAAAAAATTGTCAACATATTGATCAAATAAAAAACTAGTTATATGCAATAAAATTCCATGTTTGTTTTTTTCTTGCACAATTCACACAATCAACATCATACTTCAGGCCTTTTGATTAAAAATATGCAGGCGGGCTAAAAATGGCTGTCTATGTTTTGGTTAAATACAAATGTATGTAGGAGCTGGTTTGGGCACAACAGTTTTTTTGTCTGTTCTGACCAGATCTTGTTAGTATAGCAATGTTATTATGGGAGGGGGGGGGGGGGGGGGGGGGGCAGACTGATTTTTGCCCGAATTAAACAAAAGTACCCAAATCTGGATTACAACATTTATTCATATTAGTATTACTGCCAAAGAGCTACAGTGTTGTAAACGAATCGCCACACACATTATTTTGGGTGGAATAATGAAAATACATTGTGATACATGTACGTGTTCAGGCCATCTCATTTTGCCTGAATTTCTCTATTGTTTTTGCCCGAATTTGAGGATTTTCTCCAGGACTGGGGGGCAGTTGACCCCCCCCCCACACACACACACACACCCTGTCTTATACGCTTATGGTTATTATCAGCTGGTAACAGTTGTAGATATTCAGAAATGCATTTCAAGTTGTTTTACTCTAAATAAAGCTTAATATTTCAGTGGTTTTGAGTGAAATGTTTTGAGGTCAGTTTGTTTACCGTATATTAATTTATTAAATGTGTTTTTTTCACATTGGCCTTGTTATAGGTCCGAGGGGAGTTCTAACGGCCCTTCGGTGGCTATATTGGCCCAAGACAATGCCTCGGGCCAATATAGCCACCGGAGGTCTGTTACAACTGACCAAGGACCTATAACTAGGCCAATGTGAAAAAAACTATTTAATGACATTTTTATTAATCAACTTACTAGAATAGTGACAATCACATTGTGAATTGATCCCTCCGTATGATGAGTTAACCAACCTTCGCCCCCCCCCCCCCCCCCCCATAAATAACTGGCATAGCCAGAGAGTGGGTTGGTGGGGACCACATCTTTGGCCCTCCACTTATGTATACTAACATATTGGCCAGTTTTTATTCTGACAAGACCTATTAGGGCTGTGTACGTTTAGGTGCCCCATCCCCTCTTTATAAAATCAGGCTGTCCAGCACACCCTTATGAAAAAGTAGGACACAATTAGGAATGAAAATATAAAAAATGTAGGACAAAAGTAGGAAAATGTAGGACAAAAGTACGACTGAAACTGTACGTAGCAACATTATTCATGCTCATATCGAGAAAACACTTTTTTCTGTGGTGCTCAGTTTGTACATGTATTTTGTGTTCTATCAAAAATAATATGAATCTTATGCAACGGTCACATTATACAGTTACCGGTATTTCAAATTACTGTACAGTATATTAATCAGTATACATATTTACATGCATAGGAATGCTGGTGCCCAGTAAAACAAGAGTTAACATGATTAATTTAAGTTTTTCATAATGTATTACAGATTCTGAAGTCATGCATACACATTGTATATTATAATCATGTTAATCATTGGAAAATATGTTGGCTTTGAGGGTGTAATTTTAATATGTTGAGATTATATGGTGCCACAAATTGGGAAATATATTTTGCTGCCAAGAAAAATAAAAATAATTCCCTTAACTGTTGACTTTTATAATAACACAAGGAATATGCACACTTTAACAGCAATTCGTGGCATTTTTAAACAAAAAAGTACCAAAAAAATAAGTATTTTAAAGAAAAAGTAGGAAAAATAGGACAAAGACCAAAAAGTACAAAAAAGTAGGATCGCTGGACAGCTTGTAAAATATTTGCCAATTAAGCCAATACAATACAGTGTTTAAATAAATAATAAACTCAAACTTGAAGCTTCTGCCCTCCCCCAACCCCCCCCCACCCCACATTAGTTATCCTACTGTAAGCACAAACTGTACTCACAAAGATTTCTGTTCTAGAGTACTCAATATTATAAGACAACCCATGCCTACAGTACAATAATAATTATACAAAATAAAAATTTAATTTAAAAAATGTATGTAAAAAAAGAAAAAAAGGCAAAATTATATATTACACTAGTTTAACATGAAACTAAACCACAGACTGCAGTTTGCACAATATGTTTAATATTTATTATGAGAATACTTCCTAACATTAGTTGATGATTACTAAGTAAAGATTTAATTTTTTGACAATTTTTATTTTGTTTTGCTAATAAGTCAAGTTGTTATGATGTTGTCGACTGCTAATGCCAGGTGCAGTGAAATGTATCTGCACAAATTGTTCTATTCTCACGTTGAAGTATAAACATTAATGTCTCGCAGGAAATATAACTGACAATGTTATTGACAAATTTATGCCCAAAACAAAAGTTAACTTTGGAATGATGACTGGTTGGCATTCTAGACGATAACGACAATAGGTATAAGCCGTTAAGAGTAGCATGACTGTTTACAAAGCATCCAAAAAATCCAATCTAAAACAAACTCTAAAGAACAAAAAAGCAAGGGGAACTTTCTAATCTCGAACACAGTGGTGCTGGTCGACAACCAATGTTCTTCAAAAACGTGTAGATATATTCATAATTCATTTCAGGGCATAAAATTTGGCACAAATGATTTTGTTGTTCGTCTGTCGTTTATGCAAAACCAATATCGACACAAACGACGGATCGTTCGTGCAAAAACTATAATCGCTCATCAGAAAATGGTAACTATTTTTGGAATAAAATAATAAGAGAACGCGCCTAGCATTGCAGGTATGAGAAAAAAAACAATGTATTTTTTAAAGGTATGTAATAAATACAGAACCTCACATACGTTATTTTCGTGGTAAATTTCTTGCGCACAATAAACTCGTGCAATAAATAGGAAGCGAAAAAAATGGATGTGAACTTCTGTATATTTATTTACTTTGTGACACCTGTGTGGTTACGTTGAAATATATGCATTGATTCTGAAACATATATTGTAATGAAAACAAGTACAACCCTTGCTAAATCAATTTATTAAAGCGGCAGTATCTGGAATATTTTTATTATTTAAGCATATAGAACAGAAAATCCAATTACGTTTTGTGCATATATGACGCCGCACTCCGCATTGGTCTCACTACGCTGGCTTATCCAGGTCAAAAACAAAGCCAGTATTTTGAAAGTGGGACACTTTTGACGGGCTCGTACCGATCTCGGTTTTCATTGGCTTATCACAAGTATAGAATTCCCCAACAAGAGATCATGTGAGATTTCGCAATTTTTGAACAAATTTAACTGTCTTGATTAAGGGGTCGTCTCATATCTCCAAAACATATTTATATTCATAGAGGTATGGTACAACGCCTTTCCAGGGGTCACTGGGTGGGGGATTTGCCTTGAAATTTTGACAGTGGCCAGCTGTTGGCATACGCGTTACATGTAAGGGGGTGTTACTAATCACGTAACGCTCTAGGGGTAGAGGAAGAGGGTATTGTGTTCGATTTACGTAACATTTTTCAAGACTATGTTATTTTTATTCATTACTTAAGAACTAAAAAGGTGTTTTTTTGGAAATGTGCGGTCAGTCTAGGATCGATCCCCATTGGCGGGTATATAAAAGACAATGGTATGTGATATCCTGTCTGTGGGATGGTACATATAAACGATCCTTTGCTAAAAAAAAAATGTAGCAGGTTTCCAAGGTGTGTATGCAGGGACTTTCAGCGCGGTTGGGGTTATAGACTGTGTTGAGCAAAGTTTATATGGGGCTATGCTCCCCCCAAAAATACATTTCAAATTTTTTAAAGCTTAGGCAAGTAAGGGTTTCGACCTCCAATACCCTCCCCCTGCACATGCACCCGATTCCTCTCTAAGATTATATGTCAAAATTACCAAATGTTCGACATCCAACAGCAGATGGAAGGAAGGATAGGATATGTTTTATTTAACGACGCACTCAACACATTTTATTTATCGTTGTATGGGGTCAGATGATTATTAAATCAATATGCTTTATCTTTGATGTTGTTAAACAACCCCCCCCCCCCAACTTTACCCTTTCCAAATGAAATAATATTTATTTGAATTTGTCGATTTTAACACGTAAAATTAAGAAGTAAAAACGTTCATTGTCTACTTTAGTATATTTTATTTTAAAAATATATACATGATTAATGTGTTACTAATATACAAACTAAACTTAACACTTTATAAAATATCAATTCTGAAATAGGAAGGTACGACTGTTGATAATACGTTGTCAAGATCAAACCGGTTTTAACTAAAGACTCTAGTACCGTATCCTTAACCGATCGTTCTTCGTACAGCGCAAGATTTCTCTTTTAATTTTTTGACACGAACACTAAAATTTGAAATCGGCAAACGCACGTGTTAACTGAAACTGATAACAGGCTGTCGTTTGTGCTTTGCCAAGCTATGGTGGCACAGGCGACGAATCAAGTGTATACGTTAGATGACATCCGTTCATAGCGAACACACGCAACCTTTTTAAAAGTGCATTTGAGCTTGTATTTCACATTTGTACATGTTATAATATGGTAACCAGAGAATGTAACTTTAAAATATGATATACACAGTGAAGAAAATAGTACGTTTAATAAGGGACTTTATAATAACAAAGTGGAAATTAGAACATGATGAAACTGAGTTGCAGCATCGATTGAATCGATCGTGGATTCGCAGAACTTCGGGTCTTTCCGTTCAGATCCGGAAGCTCAGACTATTGTTTGGCGCCAACAAGTACTCCCCTGTAACAGAACCAATGGGGTAGTGTGCTGAAATGTAAATGGCAGCTTTCAAGTTAGTCCCAGCATACCAAATAATAATAATAATTTAGTATTTATGATAAGAACTTGGAGAAAAGCTAAAAAAATCGCCCATCTTAGATTCTCATTTGATTACCGTTGCTGGTTAACCTTTTCATTTGTATCTGAACCACTGAAGAAAATCGTTCGTGCAAACACTAAAACTACACGACATATCGTTTGTCTGAAAAAATCTATTTTTTCATAAGATATATGTGGAGAAAGGAGATACATGTCGGGCAATTATCATGACTGTTAGTAAACTGATCTGTATCAATATGCCTTCTGCTAGACTACACATATTTAACCTAAGTTGCTTTTAACCTGGGTTAAATTACCTCTTGTATAGATGCACTTATGTAGCATATTCGAGGAAAATGTATGAATGAGATGGTTAAATGTCATATTATTCTCCATGTGAAACAGTGTTTTTAGAAAGGAAAACAAATATCAAATATGGCGATGACCATTCATTTTATTGCAGATAATTGCTGAAGCAGATTATGTGCACACATACATGCACACACACACATAATCCGAAGAACTGCAGAATACCATAAAATAAAATGTAGATGCAAAAAGGTACATTTTTGTAAGTCCTTTAACTTGAACAGAAGCAAAATCTACAAATGTGCCACAACCACCAAATTACATTGATTCATGACAGAGTAAAAAAAAACAAACACAACATATATATATATATATATATATATATATATACGGTATATATATATATATATATATATATATATATATATATATATATATATATATATATATCGGTGTGTGTGTGTGTGTCTGTGTGTGTATATATATATATATATATATTATACACATGTATGCGTTTGTATGTATCCGAGATACAAGTATACCTTTATTGTTTAATACATTATACATTTGGACTATTACACGTCCATAGGTACAATATCTGGAGTTGGGTAGGGGGCAAAATCTTGAGTAGTAGGGACAATTTTGGTAGGGGGAGAAGCCATATTTATATATAAAGTAGTAGAAAACCTATATTTTCGTACTGCAGGCCTGCTACAGACACATTTGCACACACACACACACACACACACACACACACACACACACACACACACACACACACACACACACACACACACACACACACACACACACACACACAAAAGTTTAAAAAAGAACTTTTATAATAAATTATTATTATTATATGTGTGTGTGTAATTTAACTGCATATACTTTTATTTTAAAAATAAAAGTTAATAAATAAATAAATAAGATGTAGTAGCCGAAGATGGCAAAATAAAGTATAGAGAATGTCTTGATTGAACTCTAAAATTAGATTAAATGAAAAATGAAGACCACATTCACACAAATGTGATGATAAAAAGAGTATACTCTTTATTCAAGAACTGGATGCATCCGGGTTTTTTTCTCCATTAAAGTAGATGGAATTGTGTATTTTATTTACAGTATAATGTGGAAATGTTATCAATGCACATGCTTTAACCATTTTGGTTGCTATTAACGTCGGTTATTGTTGACAAGCAACAACATTAAACTCAACGTAGTCGCATTCTGTGTGGGAAGCCATGGTATTGCATCAGATTTGTCATGTTTTAGTGCCTCTAACCAGAAGTGGTGTCTGGTCTCTTCTTTTCGAAATTTGTAAAACGATATTTTTTTTAACATCAAGTTATGGTTTAGGCAGCCAACTGCACAACATGTTTTAGGCATCTTGGCCGTTAACTGTTGTAAATGATCGACTGAAATTGACTAAGGTCTCACTACACAGATCACTTCCGGGTGAGAGTTCATTCATCACAGTCCACTATAGTTCCTAATTGTGACACATGTTATGGTTCACATATTCACTTCTAGGAAATGGTGAAGAATTAAAACAATATGTATGTTTAATGGTAAGCCTTCTGGCTGTATTTTGCCCATGTTATTTTGTAATATTGTGCATCGATCTTTTGGGGCAAGTGACAGCCGGAGTGAATCGGTTAATGAACCACCTGTTCGGACCGGTACTACAACCAGATGCGGTCATATAACAAAAAACTGAGACGGAAATGTTCTCAATTTTGGAGTGAAAATAAATGCTTATATAATGTATGTTCTCAATGGTGTATGTTGTTAGTACCAACAAGAACCCGTTCTATTGGCAATCTTCGCTTGAAGTTGGGCAGTTTAACATGGGTTTCAATGGAAGATGACATCTGTGTAGTGAGACCATAATGTAAAACATGAAATTACTGTTTATCCCCAAAAATATAAGTTTACCAAGCCAAAATTAAAATGTACTAGTGTAGCATCCTTAAAAAAGGTAATTACATCCATGTGGATTTGAGCCAAGCGTATGGGGGCCCTATTTGGGTAAATATTGCAAATATGTCCATTTTTTTTTTTTTTTTTTTTTTTTAGGGGTGTGTGTGTCAAAATGTATATTCTAGTGTTCTTACATGTAATAAATAAATTGATCTGAGTGTCTAACACTGAGTTTCTCATTGTAAATGGTCAAAATTCAAGGACACACGGTCAATATCCAAATTCACCCTAATTTCTATGATTTTGTGCATAATGAATTTTTTCGAATGTACAGTCATAGTGACAAACAGTTTTGATGGTATTGTGAATATATAACATAGTATTCTACTATAAAAGTAGAATTTGTATCTGCCATTAATAAATATGTGGATCTTCATGCTGAAATATACAGAGAAAAAAACAGGATTTCAACACTTCAATATGAAACAATTGTTGTCCATAGCAAAACTAATATTTTTAATGATCTAACTAGATAATTAGCTTCTTTGTATGTTCCCCATATCAGAACTACCAACAAGGTCATACATTACCTTATAGTGGCTGCTTGTTTGATGGCCATCTATTGCATGGATGACCAAGGAGTAACAATGTGATATAGTTTTTATTGGATGGTATGGTGCATCTATCTTTTGGTGTATTGGTTAGAGTTCATAAGTTGCACGGCTCTAGTATAGCTTTTCATGGTGTAAATGACCCAAATTATCAAACTGACTTCAAACCCAGTTTGACAAAATCTGTCACTAGATTTTAAGGTCTCACTACACAGATCACTTCCTGGTGAGAGTTCATTCATTACGGTCCACTATAGTTCCTAATTGTGACACATGTTATGGTTCACATATTCACTTCTAGGAAATGGTGAAGAATTAAAACAATATGTATGTTTAATGGTAAGCCTTCTGGCTGTATTTTGCCCATGTTATTTTGTAATATTGTGCATCGACCTTTTGGGACATGGGTATATAGCGCAAGTGACAGCCGGAGTGAATCGATTAATGAACCACCTGTTCGGACCGGTACTACAGCCAGATGCCATGACGGGTACTACAGCCAGATGCGGTCATATAGCAAAAAATTGTTCATCAAAATAAACCTCGCGTGCAAGCACAACGGCGAGGTTTATCCTGTCTATCCATTCCGCCATTCACAGTTTCTGGACAACGGTTCCGAGGAATTTTGCTCGGAACGAAATTGCGGTCAAAATAATGATTACCATCACATTTTCCCACCCTAATCGTATATTGTTATCTATTTCGATCTTCACTTTGAATTAAAGGAAAAAAGTCCGTGTTTAGAACGTCGCCATGCGTGTCAGCTGATATTGTCTGCCAGCATAATTGGCTGCTAGAAAGTGGCTGCTAGAATCCGCTCGGTAAAGTCGGACTTTTTTCCTTTAATTCAAAGTGAAGATCATTTCAAAGTAAGTATTTCTTGGTCTCAGTGAGCTCGAAATAGATAACAATATACGATTAGGGTGGGGAAATGTGATGGTAATTGTTATTTTGATCGCAATTTCGTTCCGAGCAAAATTCCTCGGAACCGTTGTCCAGAAACTGCGAATGGTGGAATGGATAGACAAGATAAACCTCGCCGTTGTGCTTGCACGCGAGGTTTATCTTGATGAACTAAGCAAAAAACTGAGACGGAAATGTTCTCAATTTTGGAATGAAAATAAATGCTTATATAATGTATGTTCGCAATGGTGTATGTTGTTAGTGCCAACGAGAACCCATTCTATTGGCAATTGTCACTTGAAGTTGGGCAGTTTAACATCTGTGTAGTGAGACCTAAATTCACTATCAAATCATAGGTAACTAAGGAGAAGCTTCACCGCGTCACGTGATAAACAATGGCAGATAGGGCCGAAGTACCCCTATGTTCGGTTCCATGAATAAACTAATGTGACTTGAGAAAAGTAATGTAGTATTGGATGTACGAAGTATTGTTTTTATTATATTTTAATTTTTTGCTTATCCGAAGTTATCGTATCGAAAACATATGACACCAGAATACAATTTGTAACATGCAAATTTACCTTTTAAAAATTGCAAATTTATAGTGCAACTGCATGGAAAATTAACAAAAATAATAGTTGTTCAATAAACGAGTCTACAAAAGTAAGTAAACTAAGTGTTTTTGAGAATTACTCACAAAGAATATTTCCGAGGTAACTTAATAGAAAATAATACCGGAACTTCCGGTGGAAGTAAAATCTGAAGCTATGGTCTCACTACACAGATGTCATCTGCCTTTGAAACCCATGTTAAACTGCCCAACTTCAAGCGAAGATTGCCCATAGAACGGGTTCTCGTTGGCACTAACAACATACACCATTGCAAACATACATTATATAAGCATTTATTTTCACTCCAAAATTGAGAACATTTCCGTCTCAGTTTTTTGCTATATGACCGCATCTGGCTGTAGTACCGGTCCGAATAGGTGGTTCATTAACCGATTCACTCCGGCTGTCACTTGCGCTATATACCCATGTCCCAAAAGGTCGATGCACAATATTACAAAATAACATGGGCAAAATACAGCCAGAAGGCTTACCATTAAACATACATATTGTTTTAATTCTTCACCATTTGCTAGAAGTGAATATGTGACCCATAACATGTGTCCCAATTAGGAACTATAGTGGACTGTGATGAATGAACTGTCACCCGGAAGTGATCTGTGTAGTGAGACCTATGACGTTTCGCCCCCAGTTTGACCATGTACCAGTTCGCCCCCTATTCGATTCGCCCCTGTTTGCTCGTTCGGCGAACTGGTACTTTTGTGGGGGCGAACTAGTACATTTGTGGGGGCGAACTGGTACCTTTGTGGGGGCGAACTGGTTAAGCACGCAGGGGCGAACTGACATCCGATTTGGGGGCGAACTGACTGGGGGCGAACAGACCTGGGGTGAACTGACTGGGGTCGAACTGGCTTGGGGGCGAAACATCTGGTACCCGTAAAATCTTGTATAGCACATGGGTACTATGAGTTTTTCTTTTACGGCCCGCTAACAACGCGTATGATGCGGGCCGTTTGCAACATATTGCGGCAGGTTGATTAATAAACATTTATATAAACACTTATTTGGACATGCTTACCGAGCATACTTATTTTGGCCACAACGTTTATCGCCTCGACTCTGGTGCAATCTAAAGACCTAGGGCCCTATTTTCGAAGTCATCTTAGCGCTACGAAATCGTAAAACCGTCGTAGGTTGTGACGTCACTACAGCACATGCCATAGTGACGTCATAGCTTACGATGATTTCACGATTTCGTAGGCTAAGATGGCTTCGAAAATAGGGCCCCTGGCTAGGGATTTTCGAAGCTTTCTTAGCACTACAAAACCATAAAACCATCATAGGCTATGACATTACTACATCACACGCCATAGTGACATCATAGCTTACGATGGTTTTACGATTTTGTAGCTCTAAGATAGCTTTAAAAAATATGGGCCCTGGTAGTGTGTGTATTAGTGATTAGGCCTAATATATAAAATATTTGTTATCAAAAAAATAAAAAATTATGAGTGTATGGTCTCACTACACAGATGTCATCTGCCATTGAAATCCATGTTAAATTGCGCAACTTCAAATGACGATTGCCAATAGAACGGGTTCTCGTTGGCACTAACAACATACACCATTGCGAACATATATTATATAAGCATTTATTTTTAATAAAAAATTTAAGAACATTTCCATCTCAGTTTTTTGCTATATGACCACATCTGGCTGTAGTACCGGTCCGAACAGGTGGTTCATTAACCGATTCACTCTGTCTCGTCCGTTACACGAAAGGTCAGGGGCAGGACGTAGCTCAGGGGTACAGCGGTCGCTTGATGCACGGTCGGTTTAGGATCGATCCCCGTCGGTGGCCTCATTGGGCTATTTCTCGTCCCAGTCAGTGCTCCACAACTGGTATAACGAAGGCTGTGGTATGTATTATCCTGTCTGTAGGATGGTGCATATAAAAGATCCCTTTCTGGTAATTGAAAAGAGTAGCCCATGAAGTGGCGACAGCGGGTTTCCTCTCTATATATGTGTGGTCCTTAACCATGTGTCTAACGCCATATAACCGTAAATAAAATGTGTTGAGTGCGTCGTTAAATAAAACATTTCCTTCTTTCCCAAAAGGTCAATGCACAATATTACAAAATAACATGGGTAAAATCCAGCCACAAGACCATTAAACATACAAATTGTTTTAATTCTTCCACAATTACTAGAAGTAAAGATTTGAACGACAGCATATGACACAATTAGGAACCATAGTGGACTGTGATGAATGAACTCTCACCCGGAAGTGAAATGCTCATGCACCTGTATAACTGTCCAATCACATGTCTTCCTCTCGAATGGCAAAGGACTGGTGCTAATGAAAACAACGCTGTTATAAAGATTTAGGCTACTCTTTGTCTTTGACAGTTGTACCTTTTATTTTCAGAACGACCATCAAAATTGCGCCAAACTTCTTTCATCAAAATGCGCACCATTTCTCTTTGGCTTAATCCTACGGGACATTCCAAATTACATAGCACCATACCACCTCCCGCCTGTTACCAACTACGGTTGGACTGCTGGTGCTCCCTTGCACCTGCCAGTGCAGGCGGTCCCTCCTTCACCCACACCAACCCTTTCCTGTCCTGGACGGAGGAACCGGCCGAGGCCGGTACTTGTGCCCAGGATATGCGTGCGCTACAACAGCTTGCTCTGAATGTGCACGTTAACCTTTTTGGAATTGAATTGGAATTGACAGTTGACACAACGACTAGAAAAATGTACAACCGTGTCCGGTGTATCAGCACGTCCGGTAATTCGGCGCACTTGGTATTTTGCTCAAGTAGGCCTATGCTTAGGAAGTTGTCATGTTCATTCTCTCATTGATACTGTTAGGAGTAACACGCGAACTTAAACCGGATAGACTTAGGAGCTGTTTTAGAAAATAACCTAATAACTAATGTACAAAGTGGATTTAGAGCTAAACACTCAACTATAGATCAAATTGTTAGATCGCAAAATAGTATTAATGATGCATTCCGAAAATCACATAAAGTTTTAGCAATCTTTATAGACATAGAAAAGGCCTTTGACATGGTATGGCGTCAAGGACTACTAAATAAACTACAAAGTAACGGTATTCAAGGTAACATGTTTAACTTTATCAATAACTTCATCTATAACAGATCAATCTCAGTTAAAGTTAATGGTCACTTTTCAGATAGAACTGAAATAATAAATGGTATACCACAAGGTTCGGTCCTCTCACCAACCGTATTTAACATTTTTATTAATGACATAACTAAAGCACTTAATGCCAAAGAAAAACCAGGAAAGGCTTCAACATTAAATACAACATTGTTTGCTGATGACTGCGCCATCTGGCGTATAGGCAACACAACCACTAACCTTTTTCACCAAATGCAAGCTGATATGAATAGACTTAATAAATGGGCCTTGGACTGCGGCATTAAACTTTCCGAAACTAAAACTGTCTATATATGCTTTTTAACAAAGTCAATAAACAAGATAATCACCAACTAAAATCAGGCGATAAAATAATTCCAAGACTTAAAAAATTTAAATTTTTAGGTGTCACCTTTGACTCAAAACTAACTTTTAGTGATCATATCAATGACATAGTCAAAAACTTAAAGAAAACTCTAAACTTATTAAGAGCCATCGCAGGTACCAGTTGGGGAGCGCAAACAGAGGCAATGCTTATGGTTTACCAAGTATGTATACTCTCCAGAATAGACTATGGAGCCCAAGCCTACAGTTGCGCCGCCCCCAAACTGTTACATAAATTAGATGTTATCCAAAATCAAGCTCTTAGAATCACAGCTAAAATTCCATCTAATACCAGCAGACAAAGCTTAGAAGTAGAGTTCAACATTATGCCACTGACTTATCACCGTAATCTTCAACATCTCAATTATCACCTTAAAATTCACTCTCTTAAATTAGATCACCCAGTTCAGGAACTCACCCCAATCATAGCTAAGCCAGGACAAGCATTTAAAACTAACTTTAAACTTAATGATTCTTTCGCCACTAAAGTTAGCAAAATACAAACTGTAGTAGGGATAGATAATACACCAGTGGCGCTCTACCATATTAACCAACTAATTGAATGTAACACACCATACCTAATCAAAAAAGCTACGGACGCAACTCTATTTCCTCCCTTTAAAAAAATCCTGTTCGAAGCCGCAGCTAATGAAAACTATTCCGAGCACATCCATATCTACACGGATGGCTCTAAAAATCCAAATAACGGTAGGGTTGGCTTTGCAGTAGTCGAAGAAATACTTTCCAGACATTCTAAAGTAGTTAAATACGCCAGCCTGTCGGATAACTTATCAGTATACACAGCAAAACTGACAGCCATTCATGAAGTTCTCATTTGGATAAAAACTCAAAAATATCACAACAGTGTCATCTTCTCAGATAGTCTTAGCTCTATACAGTCACTTCAAACAAATAAATCTACTAGGCCAGATATAATAGCTATTCATAATGAACTTAATGAAATAAACCAACTTAAACTTAACGTAGTCTTCGAATGGGTCCCAGCTCACGTAGGAATAATTGGCAATGAAGTAGCAGACTATGGAGCCAAAACAGCACTATCAATTACTAACGGAATTAAAACACTCCAATTAGGCATCAGCGAATTCATGTCCAAAGCTAGGAAACACTACATTAATAAATGGCAAGAAAGCTGGGATCAAACACAAAATACATGGCATTATAATATTAAACCAATAGTTAACTCTTTAAGACCTACACATCCAATCTCTCAAATAAATAAAATCATCACTAAACTTAGAATAGGGAAATCAATGCAACTTAATAAATGCTCTTTCGCAATAACCAATAAAGATCTTAACTAACTAAAACCAACCCTGCCCCCCAAATCATTCCTAACTCACTACTTAACCCAGATAAACATCATAAACAAGAAATATTTAAATCCATATTCAACTTCGTTCAGTCCACCAAGCCTAAATTCTAAACGCCATCATACAACTCGCTCCACCGGCGTTCAACTGATACGGAGCAGCGACCCTACACCTTTATGCACTCCAACTCGGTCGATTGCCGGTAGGATGGGGGAAGGTAGCACAATCAAGGGCTCCTGACACCCTAAAAATAATTTAGAAATGTCTTCATAAAACAAGACTAAAACAATCATTAGATAGTGCTCAATACCGCCCGCCTGTACGTCTTTCGGGTAGAGGAGCGACCATAAGCACTCGACCTCGACTATGCACTCCAACCCGAAGGACCAACGGCGGGGTGGTGGCAAGCAACATAAAACTTCGATGCCAATTAAATTCATCTGTACTGTTAAACTCGTTCCACCGGTGACTCCCCGGATGGATGAGCGACCCTAAGCACTCGACCTCGACCATGCACTCCACCCCGGGGGACCAACGACGAGGGGTAAAAGCACGATATTATAACCGATAAACTTGTATATTTGTAGATATAAATGTTCTTCATTTCTTCTTCTTTTTAGGAAATTATTGCGGTGATTATCCCCTTAACTGGACACTGCAATACTGTAAATAACCTTCACGACTTTGCCTTTGCACTTGCACCTGCACCATATACTACCAATTACAAGCTCTATTATATTAATATAAGGCGAGTCACTTAGGGTTCCAGAAGAAGAGGCGGATAAGAAACCAGAAAACCAGATTATCAGATAGATAACAAGTAAGCTCACTTATTATCATTTAACTTCATATTACCAATAAGTCTGCAAACTTAGCTAAGAATTTAAGAGGGTCGGAAACAAAATTCAACTTAGTACATGTATACAGTTACAGACTATTCTTCCTACCGATAGTTGACTCCCTACCTAAATAGATGCATTGTTTCATTGGTAACCAAACTAAGTATGCTAAGCACTAGGCTTTTTAACCAATACTCACACTATAAGGGAAAACCCTTCAAATTAGATAGCTAGGCTAGTATAATTACCCCCCCCCCCCTTGTATTTCATTATAATCCAAGGATTGGGGGGGGGGGGAGATGGGGGGCTCTGGATTGCCGTTGATTACATTAGAATAGGAATGGAATGGAAACTCATTTAACGTGCCCATATCCACAAAGGTTCAGGCACGCCTACCACGGATCCGACCTCTGACTTCGCCAGTGGAAGGTTCCGTGGCAGGAAGGGGTGTGGGGGGGGGGGGGGGGGGGGGAGGCAGTTGAGATGATAGGGATAATTTTGAAAATTTAGTTGGTAAGACCAATGTTTTAAATTAAAACTAAAAAACAATTACATTAACATATAGAAATTTAACATTTTGAATGCACCGATAAAAGAAATTAAAAAAAAAAGTAAAATCATAATCTTGGGTAATGTCAGGTTATGGAAATTAACAATTAACTTAATTGGTGCAATTTTCAGTCGGGCTGGCCACAAATAATTAGATAATATTAAAATAAATGTATCAACCTATATACCTATAGTATATTATTACTAATTAATAGCCCAGGAGGTTAAGGATTCGCAAAGGGGAAGGCTTCGTGCCCAATCCGTTCAGTGGTCCGACAAGCGGGTAGGCCCCGGTCAGCTGGTCCGGATTTCCATGGAATGGAAGTGCCGGGGAAGGGAGGCCTCCTAACAGGCATTCTACCGGTCGAAACCGCCTACGCCCTACCGCACCCAAAAGCACCCTACCACGGCGTCCCCCCCCCCCCCCCCCCCCCCATCCCGACCACCCCCAAGTTATCCATACAGCAAGTAAGGGCTTTATTTAGTATGATTATCATAAGGGAGGGAAGGGAAGGAATGATAGGGAGAGGATGATAATGATGGTGTACAGCCGCCGTCTAGAGAATTGGTGGAAACGTATCGTGTGATGAAGTTGGTTGATTGTTGATTGGTGGTTGGTCCAGAAGTGTCCTCTAGGAATTCCTCCAGCATTCGTGAGCATACCATCCGAAGGGATGGGTCACCTATACGGATGACAAAGTCATTGCTATATAAGCCTCAGGGTCACCCGAATAACCACTATTCGTAAAGCGGGTGTCCCTGAGTATCGGCCAGGCTATCTTTTTTTATTATATTGGTAGTTGGTCGATCAAGTTAATAGCCTATTAAAACCTGTTTATAGTTTTAAAAAAGGTGACATATATATTAAAACATCAAAAATTTAAGATTGCTAAGAGGAGGATTAATAATAACTTTAATATAAACTAAAAAGGAAAAACTGGTTAAAAGGGGCATGTAGAGGAAGGTTGGAAAGAGAAAAGCCCATCTACATGGGGGTATCCTTCCTTTCCTCTAGTAGGAATTAACATGTATTAATCTAAAATAATAATAAATAACATTAAAATACAACAGACACACACTAGCAATGGGAGGGCAGCACCGACACTGCCAGGTGTCAGCGCCGCCAAGCCCGTCAGACATGTAATTACACTCACACAACCATTCTACTACCAGGCTTACCTGAGCAAAAAAATTGCGATAGATAGATAGATAACAATTTAACGTGTCCATATACCACTAGGGTTTCGAACACGCCCATCCAGAGTCCGACCTCCGATAAGATCGGTGGCCTGACTCGGGATGAGGGGAGGATAGAGTTGCAAATGGGCAGAATTTTGAAAATAGCTATTAGTAAAAAAGTTAATAGAATTAAAAAAAAAATTAAATAAAAAGTTACAAGCCAAAAATAAAAAGACTGCTCGGCCGAATATTTATATAATTTGGAGCATTTTAGATGGACAGTCCAAAAATAAATAAGAGAAAGAAGAGAGGATCGAACTATTTAATAATATTAAAAAAAGATAATAATTTCGACATATAATTTTGAACGGAGGTCTAAAAGTTTAAAGTCCGATCTATATGGTCCGGGCCCGGGGGGGGGGGGGGGGGGGGGGGTGTTTAAGGTGGGCGGAATTTGGAATACGAATTTAGTAGTTAGGTCAAAGACCTAAAGCCAAAATGAGCTCATTAATACAACTCATGTCTGGACAAAAATTTAAGTCCAAAGAACAAAATTAGAGTGCACGACCGAAAGGGTTTTAAGGTGATTTGAGCAATTTAGACGGGCTGCCAAAATAAAGTGCGTCGGACTGTTTACAATTTTTTTTTTTTAAAAGTAAAAATTAAAGTCCAACTAAGCCCTTGGAACGGATGGCGACTACGGGGACAAGATGAAGTGCTTGGCGTTTAACTGTGGCACCAGTTTCCTCCAACGGTGGGCTAGCAAGGTCTTAGCTAGCTCGACGTAATGGGAGCCGGCGATGATCGTCAGTACTCTGTGGATGGTGTAGTTGTCCATGTCTTCGAAGAGTATTCCCTGTCTGTAGAGATCATCTCGGCGCGACGTTACCACAAGTCCAAACTTCCCGTCTCGTAGTTCCATGGCGTGGAGGCACACTCAACTCCGTCAGGAAACTTCTTAAAGTTGCCCTCAAGAATGCCTCCCGGCAGTGAGCTGGTGTCCGAGGTGTCCCCGACCAAGTATCGAGCGTACTGGCCCTTGATCTTGGAGATGGCTAGGATCCAGGCGGCGTCTCTGCCCCGGGCGGTCGCGGAAGCCCGGGCTTTGGCTGGCTGGTCACTACTCGGTGGGGTGACGGTCTTCCGCTTCGCAGCAGCACCATCCATAGGGGTTTTGGCGGAGCCCCCCCCGGGGGTGGAGAACTCTACGCCGACCGCCTCGAAGGGGTTGGAACGGGAGACGCACGCCGTGGAGTTTCGCAGATCGCTGTGTCCAACTGCGGCGTCGACTGGTCCACTGGCTCAGTCTGTTCAGAGATATCTGCGTCGGCTGGCACTGGTTGGTCGGGTCCCGGGGTGGGGGCGGCGACGCAGACAGGACTGCCGCTGGTGGTTGAGCCGCCAGTTTAGGTCCCCCCTGAGCCGTCCCTTCCTCTTCGTCGTGTTCATTACCGCGTCGCCATACACCAAAGTCACGGTTGCCCGTGAGCCAATGTAAGCGACGCGGTACTCCAACAAAGAGCCGTAGCTTGCAATAAGTCCCCCCAAGTGGGGGGGGGGGGGCAACTCGAGAGAGCAGAGCGACACGTCTAACCTAATCGAAGGCGAAGTGAATTTTTTTTTTTAAATTGCGATGATGATGATAATAACTAGTTTAATGTGCCCATATACACTAGGGTTTCGAACACGCCCATCTCGAGTCCGACCTCCGATAAGATCGGTGGCCTGACTCGGGATGGAGGGGGTGGGGGGTTGAAAATGGGCAGAATTTTGAAAATAGCAATTAGTGAAAAAGTTAATAGAATAAAAAAAAAGGAAAAAAAAAAGGTTACAAGCCAAAAAGAAAAAAAATTGACTGCTCGGCCGAATATTTATATAATTTGGAGCATTTTAGAAGGACATTCCAAAATTAAATAAGAGAAAGAAGAGAGGATCGGACTATTTAATAATATTAAAAAAAAAAAAAGTAATTTCGACATAAAATTTTGAACGCAGATCTAAAAGTTTAAAGTCCGATCGATATGTCCACGCGAGTGGCCTCGTTAAGGCCGTTTGGGTGCACAGCTTAAAGGGACGAGATGGGTTGCATCCCGTCAAGAAAACCCCTAGATTGACAGTCGATAGACGTTGAAGGTGTAGTGCTGTGCTGAAATACAGATCTTGAGAAACCGGATCCGACTGAACGAGAGAGAGTATCAGACTAGGATATAGTCCAGTCATCATGGGTTGGTATAGTAGTAAAAATTGCGATGTTCGATAGAACACACGGACCGAAAAGAGAGCATCCGAAAATACTTTATTTCGCTCCTCCAACGGAGCCCCTATGTAAAACACATCAATAACTAAAATATACAATAAAAAACAAGGTTGGAACATAGTCCAACACAAGGAAAAAGGGAGGGGGAGGGCTCCGGCGGTGAAAAAATTAATTTAACTCCGCCAAGGCTAGCTAAAATAATTAAAATGGAGAAAAGATATAAGATTAATAAGATATAATTAAAATGCATTTATCAATATAAGGAAAGCTTCCGTTCCGTCCCGTGCGAGGGTAATAACAGTACTACCGCCAGAGAGGGAGAAGCCACCATAAACACACATGCCAATCAAAGGAGGTTAAATTTTAAAGGGTTGAATACAACCCGTCAGTTGTAGCGAGAATTATATTAAATTAAAAGAAAGGAGACGTTCTCAGTCCATCTTTGTGCTAAATATATTGAATAGTTTGGGTTTAGACACAAAGTTTACTATAAACTAATAAATTAAACGCCTATACGATTAAATTAAATAAAGTAGTTAAACGTACACTGGTCACTGTGAGCCAGTCATCCCAAGAGGCATACCCTAATGGACAAATAGTGCATTTAATTAGAATAGGGACTTAGGACAATAGGAACAACCTTAACATCAAACTAGGGTTTACAAATAGACAGCACGCACAACCGCAACAGTACATAGGGTGCATTGACTAATGATAACAATGCACCCGCCCCCATTTAATGGCCCAGCACGTACTATAATAAGGAGCTGGACAAAAGAGTACCGGCTCCGAGTACACAATTGCACTGCACCCAGGGGAAGCTGGACAAAAGAATACCAGCCTACCCTATCCCACCCCCAAATACTTGCTGCTGGTGGTCTACTTGGTACTTGGTGACACTGAAGAGGAGGACGTCGTTAACTGCAACAACAACAAGATTTGGAAAACCCCCGGAACGACAGCGCCTTGACTACCGGTGTTTACACAATTGGAAGAGTCTCCCCTGGGTTGTCATGCAACGACCAGAAGCAGTCAGGCCCCTTTAAGGGCCCTATGGGCAACCTAGGGAGACACCACAGCATCACAGAGGTCTAATTAACGAGCTACTCTCGATTCACTAATGTCAAAACCTATATTAGCTCCGGAACTTTCTTTTTGACCGACCGTTCAAAATTGCCCCCAAATTCCTCAATCAAACTTTTGGCATAATTCTTGCTTCATTCAAAATTCCATAGCACCATTACTCACACACACACACACACACACACACACACACACACACACACACCCCTTCCTGTCCTGGACGGATGAGCCGGCCGAGGCCGGCTGTTGTGCCCAAGACAGGCGTGCGCTACAACAGCTTGCTCTGAATGTGCACGTAAAGTCCTATGACTTGACCTGACCTGTCACGTTGTCCTTGTTTTTAACAAACGCAAGCACCCGCACCGCAATCGGACGTTTCCATTAATGCGGGTGCGGTCCGGGTACGGATGCTTCAAATGTCGCATATCATTGTTCTGAAAGTTAGTGTTTCCATTAATGCGAATTCCGTCCGGCGCCCGCGCGGGAACACATGCGATTTTTTCCCCTAGTTCGCAGGGCTTCCCTAACAATTCTAACTAAGTTTCGTGTACTTTCAATGACACATGATGTTGAAAAACGTATTGAACTTGTACTAGACCATATTTAAAGCGCGTGTATATATATATATATATATATATATATATATATATATATATATATATATATATATATATATAGTAGAATCTCGTTGGCTCGACCTCGGAAGGGTGGAACACACCGCGACGCTTGAACCAAGAACGATGTCCCGAGATTTTGGTTCGGTAAACCATTATACCAACTGCTGATGGATCAAACATGTCCAGGGTCGACTATAAGCCTTCCCTCGAACCAAATTATCGGTCCCGTCAGTGTAATTAGTTATATTTCTCTCGAACCGCTGATGCGTAAGCAGCGTAAGGTATAAAAAAAACATGCAGCTGAAAAAATGGTCCACGAGACGACTAATTGCTGCGCATGCGCAGCTGGTTATTACAACCTTCACATTCCCAGTCTGGAGCTCCACGCGGTAAGACGTGTTTGTTTCGCTTGTGCACACTGCACGTGCTTTCGTGTGCTCGACTTGGGGGTCCTTCATTTCGGTTTTTTCCCCAGCGAAATGAAGTTTTCTACTGGGATGTATGCGGCCATTGGAACTGATTGAACGCTGGAACGCTTCTCGTTTCGACAGCCTGCACCACCAGGTTGGATTCTTTTTTAGCGAGATTCTTTGCCTCCACGTCATTTCTCCGTCTGACTGTCGACTTGTATGACGGCCATTCTGCAGAACGCCACGGTTGTTCGCGTTTAGTCTCTTACATGTCCGAGCCTGTCCTAGCAGCACTGGAAGATTGACCGCCCCACTCTAAGAAGAAATAGGAAGCGGGGTCTTTTTCTAGACTTTACCTTGCTTTATAGTGATACCATCTCGTATCCTCCGAAGTCGGGCCCGTCCGCACCACTATACCAACCCATGACGACTGGACTATATCCTAGTCTGACACTCTCTCTCGTTCAGACAGATCCGGCTTCTCAAGATCTGTATTTCAGCACAGCACTACACCTTCAACGTCTATCGACTGTCAATCTAGGGGTTTTCTTGACGGGATACAAGCCATCTCGTCCCTTTAAGCTGTGCACCCAAACGGCCTTAACACTGCACTCGCGTGGACATATCGATCGGACTTTAAACTTTTAGATCTGCGTTCAAAATTTTATGTCTAAATTACTTCTTTTTTTAATATTATTAAATAGTCCGATCCCCTCTTCTTTCTCTTATTTAATTTTGGACTGTCCTCTTAAAATGCTCCAAATTATATAAATATTCGGCCGAGCAGTCAATTCTTTTTTTTTTTTGGCTTGTAACCTTTTTTTATTTTTTTATTTATTCTATTAACTTTTTTACTAATTGCTATTTTCAAAATTCTGCCCATTTTCCACACACACACACACACACACACACACACACACACACACACACACACACACACACACACACACACACACACACACACACACACACACACACACACACACACACACACACACACACACACACACACACACACACCATCCCGAGTCAGGCCACCGATCTTATCGGAGGTCGGACTCGAGATGGGCGTGTTCGAAACCCTAGTGGTATATGGGCACGTTAAACTAGTTATCATCATCATCATCTGACTGATTATATAGGCGGAACGAACTATAGATGAATCGGGAAATCGTAACAATAGCCGCGTTGTTTGTTAAGAGGCTATGTGCAGTGATCTTTCAAGTACAGCTAGTATTACAGTAACTGTTAGATTAATTAACTTGTATCATAATGCCAATCAAACAATTAGCTTAAAGATTAACTTTGAACATATCGCAAGCAGACCGTTTGTAGAGTTACGGGCATCGGCACCCTGTTTTAATCGATTGAACTAATGGGTGACTTAATCAACTGTAATCACTTCAGCGCACACAGGGGCCTCAGCTTCACTCAATAATTTCTAATAAATATTTACACTCAAACATTTTGCTATATAAAACTTTGATGAAGTGTTAAAGTTTGCATTTACCAAAATTATGTCGGTCTCCGAGGAATCTGGAGAAGGACCCGGTAATGGGGGGTTACCCAGATCGGAACAAGTTATGTTTTCGTTTTGTAATAAGATATGCGTTTTTCTGACATATTCAAATCGTTTAGTAATAAACTCGTGTCTCATGTCTCATGTGAAGAAAGATTATGAATTTTGTTATTTATTTATTTTATTTTGCTACTCTTACTTTTAATACATAGCCTACATCTTTTTCAACTTTCAAACTGATATCACGGAAATATCCGATGTTGACCGAATGCTTAGGTCGAACTACCCGATGGGTCGAACTCTTTCTCGAGCACCGAGGGTGTTCGAGCCAACGGGATTCAGCTGTGTGTGTATATATATATATATATATATATATATATATATATATATATATATACTCTTCAAAAGAAGAAACGCAAAACCACATTGTCGTAACATTTGGAGAATTGATTTAATTATTGAATGGTGAGTCCGATAATTACCAAATGTTGCAGGATTGTTCACAATTCACTCTAGTCCATTGTGAGTAAGTGATAGGACACACCACCAAGGTCAAGGTCATCTGGAGTCAATACCGGGTGTGGCCTCCGCGTGTGTTGACAACTGCCTGGCACCGCCTGCCCATTGAAGCAACCAGAGTACGGATGACGTCCCGGGGGATGGTGGCCCACTCGGCCTGCAAGGCTGCTGCCAGCTCGGGCAGGGTCTGGGGCTGTGGTTGTCGCTGTCGGAGGCGTCGGTCCAACTCGTCCCATAGATTCTCAATTGGGTTCAAATCCGGTGATATCGATGGCCAAGGAAGGACATTAATGTTGTTGTTCTGTAGGAAAGCCGCTGTGAGACGTGCTGTGTGAGGCCTGGCGTTGTCATGTTGGAACACTGCGTTGGCGTTGGCCATAACTGGAACGATGTGTGGCCGGAGGATCTGGTCAATGTAGCCCTGTGCATTCAGGTTGCCCTGCACGTGGACCAGGTCAGTTCTGCCAGTGTGTGAGATGGCTGCCCACACCATGACACTACCCCCGCCGAATCTGTCCACTTCCTGCACGCAGTTTGCCGCATAACGTTCACCACAACGCCTATACACGCGACATCTTCCATCATGACGTCGGAGCAGAAATCGGGACTCGTCACTGAACCACACCTGTCTCCATCGCAGTTGAGGCCATTGTCGATGAATCTGGCACCACTGCAGTCGGAGTCGACGGTGTTGTGGTGTTAAGATGACACCTCGAACTGGACGTCTGGCACGAATTCCTACCTCACGTAGGCGGTTCCGTACGGTCTGGTCGGATATCCTGCGCAAACCTGGTATTGCTGCGGCTGTGGAGGTGGCAGTAGTCAATCGTTCCCGAAGGTGGCGTACCCGGATGTAGCGGTCCTGCCCGGGGGTAGTGACCCGTGGTCGACCGGATCTAGGGAGGTCACGTGTTGATCCATGTTGCTGGTAACGGTCCCACAGTCTGGAGATGGTGCTTGGGGACACATGGAATGCCCTGGCAACGGCCGTTCTGGATTCGCCTGCGTCTAGTCGGCCGATGGCATTGTTTCTCTGCGGTTCACTGAGACGTGGCATGTCCTGGATTGTCAATTGTCGGCCAGATACAGAGGCCAGGCAAGCGAACACCCTGCACTTTTATACTGTCGGTGTTCATGTTGCACGTGCAGACAACGCACGTGCAGTGGTGACATGGTTTGCACGTGGCTGCGTTTTTGCGAATATTCACATTTTGGAACTGTATTGTACAGTAGCTGCGTGTTATCGAATGTAACCGTGGGAATGTGTTTGGGACATGCAATGACCTTATATTCACAAAGCATGAACCGGTAGGAAACATAAAATCGGAGTTATAACTCATTTGTACCCTTTTGCGTTTCTTTTTTTGAAGAGTATATATATATATATATATAGACATATTTTATTGATTTTTAAAAGAATTAATGGATTAGGCACAGGTTACACAAATTACTAGGCCTTCTCCATAGTACATACATGTTAGGACAGTAATGTATTTTTGCAATTTAAATATGAACACAAATAAATATTATTGAAAGAGAAAAAGACAGAAAGACAGAATAAAAGAAACAGAAAAAATGCAATAAAGTTACCTGTGATCGATAATTAGACATCAAGTTTTCTAAAATAAAAGACAAAACAGAAATAATTACGTAATGAATATCATATACATGTATGTATACTGACACAATGAAAACGCAAAAACAACTTTTCATTGCAAATAAAGACAAACTATTAATGAATTGATGGATCATGTAATATGACACTATAGTCCAGTTAGTTATGTAAATTTGCTGCCTTTTTTGCTCAAGTTGGATTTGTTCATTTAGTTACCTCCGTAAGGGTGTCATGACATACAAATCCATTGGTAAAATAATTTTCGGTCATCCGATCATGGCAGCCATCTTGAAATTCAAAATGGCGACTCTTTTAATATAACTGTCATATATTTCAGTTTCTGTTTATCTGTGAGAATATTCAAATATATGTTTCGTAGTAGTCATGTCAAGGCAGCCATCTTGAAATTCAAAATGGCGGTAATTTTAATATAATTGTTACATATCTCAGCTCCTGATTATCATAGAAACTTTTTTTATTTTTTTGGGATGTTACATTTTTGAGGTTAGATAACTAATAAATGTACTGCATTATTGATGGTTTGGCAACCATCTTGAAATTCAAAATGGCGGCAATTTTAAATATAATTGTCTTATATCTCAGCTCCAGGTTATCATAAAAATAAATTGTTTTTCTAGATATATATTTTTCAGGTCACAGAATTCAAATATTGCATTATTGATGTCTTTCCTCCTCTAAATTTTAAACTATTAATTATGAACCAATACATTTTTTTGAATACCTGATTAATGATATTTTATATATTACAAATTTTTTTTAGAAATGATATAATTAATTTATGCCCATGAAATATGTAATGTTAAACTAGTGTCATTTTCATGCCTAGGCTACTTTATAAAATCTGCATTTGTTGTCACACTAGTAGTACAGGAAGTGCCATTTCTGGTGAATCAAGAAGTAAAGGTCTCACTACACAGATGTCATCTGCCATTGAAACCCATGTTAAACTGCCCAACTTCAAGCGAAGATTGCCCATAGAACGGGTTCTCGTTGGCACTAACAACATACACCATTGCGAACATACATTATATAAGCATTTATTTTCATTCCAAAATCGAGAACATTTCCGTCTCAGTTGTTTGCTATAAGACCGCATCTGGCTGTAGTACCGGTCCGAACAGGTGGTTCATTAATCGATTCACTCCGGCTGTCACTTGCGCTGTATACCCATGTCCCAAAAGGTCGATGCACAATATTACAAAATAACATGGGCAAAATACAGCCAGAAGGCTTACCATTAAACATACATATTGTTTTAATTCTTCACCATTTCCTAGAAGTTAATATGTGAAAAATAAAATGTGTCATAATTAGGAACTATAGTGGACCGTGATGAATAAACTCTCACCAGGAAGTGATCTGTGTAGTGAGACCTTAAAATCTAGTGACAGATTTTGTCAAACTTGGTTTGAAGTCAATTTGATAATTTGGGTTATTTACACCATGAAAAGCTATACTAGAGCCGTGTAACTTATGAACTCTAACCAATACACCAAAAGATAGATGCACCATACCATCCAATAAAACTTCATATCACATTGTTACTCCTTGGTCATCCACACAATAGATGGCCATCAAACAAGCAGCCACTATATGGTAATGTATGACCTTGTTGGTAGTTCTGATATGGGGAACATACAAAGAAGCTAATTATCTAGTTAGTTCATTAAAAATATTAGTTTCCATCAATTGTTGCTATGAGCAACAATTGTTTCATAATGTAGTGTTGAAATCCTGGTAGTTTTCTGTATATTTCAGCATGAAGATCCACATATTATTAATGGCAGATATAAATTCTACTTTCATAGTAGAATACTTCACAATACCATCAAAACTGTTTGTCACTATGACTGTACATTCGAAAAAAATCATTATGCACAAAATCACAGAAATTAGGGTGAATTTGGATATTGACCTTGTGACCTTGAATTTTGACCTTTTACAATGAGAAACTCAGTGTTAGACACTCAGATCAATTTATTTATATATATACTACTCAAAAGAATTTAAGGGTCAGACGATATTTTCGACATTATTTTCTGAATGTCAATTATATTAGCTAGACCATAATGTCACGCATGGTATTGTTCCATTTTGACGAAAGTGGGTCTAAGCAACCCATAAATGAATTAAAATCCACTGTCATTGACACTGTCGACTAGTTCTAATGGCGAAAACATGCTTACATTTGCACGTAAATTAGGGCGAAAGCGAAAGGTCTGCTAAGTGCCCATAACTTGCTTTTTCACAAAGCGCTTCATTTGCACGCTTTGCACGTGTATGCCATGTTCCCAATGCTGAATTTCCGTATAATTGGAGCTTGCGTTCGTGTACGGTGCACACTCCAAATTCGACAATTGTACGACGTCAACTGACTATCGAAGATCGAGGAAGGGCTATTGCTTGGCTTCAGGATGGCAATACGCAAAGAAATGTTGCTCTGAGACTTGGTGTCAGTCAGAGTGTCGTTGGCCGACTGTGGCAACGGTACCAAGCAACGAATTCTGTTCGAAATCGTCCACGTTCGGGAAGACCCCGAAGCACTACAAATAGAGAGGACCGCTACATCACCAATATGGCTCTACGTCAACGCACAACCACTGCACGCCGATTACGTGGCAATCTGCGGACTGCGACTGGAACTCGAGTGTCTGATCAAACCATACGCAATCGTCTGAGAGCCAATAATCTACGCTGCCGTCGCCAGGCTGTTCGACCACCACTCCTACCACGTCACAGAACGGCCAGACGTCACTGGTGCACGCTTCATCTGCGGTGGCAACGTGTTCAGTGGGGTCGAGTGATGTTCACTGATGAGTCCAGATTTAGTCTCCAGTTCAACGACGGTCGGGTTCGTGTCTACAGACGTCCTGGGGAGCGCTTCGCTGACGTTAACGTTAGACGACGTCACCGTTTCGGTGGTGGCAGCGTCATGGTGTGGGGCGGCATCTCTATCCACCACAGGACCCCCCTCTATGTGGTGGATGGCAATCTGAATGGAATCCGCTATCTGAATGAGATTATCCGGCCGTTGGTTCTCCCAGGCATTCAGCAGATTGGCGGCGGGGCAGTTCTGCAGGATGACAATGCCAGACCCCACCGCGCCAGGGTGGTAACGGACGTTCTCAGACAACAAGGTATCGCCAGGATGGATTGGCCAGCATATTCGCCTGACTTGGCCCCAATAGAGCACACCTGGGACGAATTAGGCAGGAGAGTTCGGGATAACCATGCCCCTCCGGCCAACCTTCATGATCTGGGTCAACTTCTTATGGCAGAGTGGCAGGCCATTCCCCAAGAGTTCTTCAGACGTCTGATCAACAGCATGAGGCAACGATGTGTCGAGTGTATTCGCGCCAGGGGTGGATTCACACACTATTAAACGAATGTTCTAATGTGTAAAATCCATGTTTGACAACCTTCAACTTTGACACCATGTCATGTGACTTTCTTGTATACAGTGACGTTTATTTGTGTTTTTTTGTAAATATGGAACAATAAATTAAATTTTTGATGTAGTTTACATCATCAATCTAATACACTCTGAAACTTATTTGGTTATAAATTTTTGACCCTTAAATTCTTTTGAGTAGTATATATTACATTTTAGCTGGTGGACAGACGAAATTAAAACTAAATGCGGCTTCAGGAACAGGATGCGTAAACTTTATAAAAAAAACAGGGAAACAAGATTATCGTACTAAATATAAAATAGCTAAAAGTGAAGTAGGTAAACTTATTATTAATGCTAAACAAGCCAGCTGGCATACATTTTGCGGAGAAATTAACAATAGAACATCCATTAGAGAAATGTGGAAAAAAGCTATTCAAGGACAACGCTTTAATTTCAGTCCTTCAAAAACATAAAACAGCAACCACTAATAAACAAAATGCCGACCTTCTCAGTAAAATCTTCAGTAAAAAGAGTAGTAACGAAAATTTTCCTAAACAATTTTTTGAAAAACTTAAGAAAGATAACTCTTTACCAACTAATGATACTAAAACAGCAAACCATCCAACCACTGATAACTTAGAATTCAATCAACCAATAACACTGTTAGAACTAAAAACAGCTCTTAAAGCTAAAAACAAGTACTGCTACCGGGCCCGATAAAATAAGTTACACGCTACTCAAACACATGCTGGACGTAGCCCTAGAAGTAGAGTTATCGCTCTTTAACAGAATCTGGAAACACGCAGAATGCTTTAGTCTTCCTAAAGCGGGAAAAAAACCTATTCTCTTCCGGGGAGTTACAGACCAATAACACACACGTCCCACATTTGTAAAACTTTAGAAACCATTATAAATAAACGACTTAACAATTTTCTTACTTAAAAATAACAGAATAACTAATGTACAGAGCGGATTTAGAACTAAACATTCAATTATAGATCAAATCGTTAGATATTGAAAAGGCCTTTGGCATGGTCTGGCGCCAAGGTCTATTAAATAAACTACAAAGTAATGGAATTAAAGGTAACATGTGTAACTTTATCAACAATTTCATCCATAACAGATCAATCTCAGTTAGATTTAACGGTCACTACTCAGAACTGAAATAATAAATGGTATACCACAAGGTACGGTCCTCTCTAACTAAAGCACTTAATGCTAATGAAAAAGCAGGAAAGGCTTCTCCACTAAACACAGCATTATTTGCTGATGACTGCGCCATCTGGCGCACAGGCAACATAACCTCTGCTCTATTTACCAAAATGCAGACTGATATGAATAGATTGAATAAATGGGCCCTGGACTGGGACATTAAACTATCAGAAACTAAAACTGTTTATATGCTCTTTAATAAAATCAACAAACCAGACAGCCACCAACTAAAATCAGGTGACAAAATAATTCCAAGAGTCAAATTTTTTTAATTCCTTTGAGTAACTTTTGACTCAAAATTAACATTCAGTGATCAGCCACCAACTAAAATCAGGTGACAAAATAATTCCAAGAGTCAAATTTTTTTAATTCCTTTGAGTAACTTTTGACTCAAAATTAACATTCAGTGATCATATCGATGACATAGTTAAAAACTCTAAGAAGACTCTAAACTTGTTAAGAGCCATCTCAGGTACCAGCTGGGGAGCACAGACAGAGGCAATGCTTATGGTTTACAAAGCATGCATACTCTCCAGAATAGATTATGGAGCCCAAACCTACAGTTGCGCCGCCCCCAAGCTGTTAAATAAACTAGATGTTATTCAAAATCAAGCTCTTAGAATCATAGCTAAGGTTCCATCAAACACCAGCGGTCAAAGCTTAGAAGTTGAGTTTAACATTATGCCACTGAAATATCCCCGTAATCTTCAACATCTTAACTACCATCTCGAAATTCATTCTCTTAAATTAGACCACCGGAATAGCTCCTTTTTTGTTTACACATTTAAATAATTTATGGGGTCCTTTTGAGGTTGACAGATTTGCATCTTACTACAATAACAAAGTGTCTAGATTTAATTCTAGATTTTGGAATCCAGGTAGTGAAGGTGTAGATTCTTTCACTTTACATTGGGGTCTAGTTATAATTGGATTGTGCCTCCTGTATTTTTGGTTTCACGTGTCCTTAGACATATGGAAAGATGTAATGCCAAGGGTAATTTGGTGGTTCCCATGTGGTATTCGGCCAGTTTTTGGCCTTTGCTGTGTCCAAGTGGTACTTTCATACCTCAGGTGAAGGAATGAATGTATTTACCTAGGCATAAAGACGCGTATACACCCAGCAGACTTAAAGGTGGTTTATTCAGGGAATATGATTTGCATTTTCATATGTTAGCTGTTAATATACAATTTTGATGAGTTTTGTCATGTTTTCCAGATATTTTTAATCACTTTTTTCGTGATGACTTAGTGAATCTTCCTGGACATCTGAGGGATATGGCGAGTCGGATTCCAGAGTTTTTGTCTTATTCAAGAGCGGAATTTACTACCAGGAAGTATGAGCTTCGTTTTAAGGCTTGGACTAAATGGGCGATGGTTAATGAAATTTGTTCTAGTTTACCAATATCACCTTTACATTGTGCGTTGTATTTGTTATCAGTGATTCAAAGTAGTGAATAGATTTCTGCAGTAGATGCTGCTTTTTACAGTATCAGACATTGTCATGTGTTGGTGGGGTTGTCTTCACCTACTGATAATTCTTTAGTTATTAATATACGAGAAGCAGCCAAGAGGAAATTGGCTCGCTCTGTAAATAAGAAAGAACCTGTTACTTTATACATGTTGATTAGTTTGGTTGAATCCAAGTTACCTGATCCCAATTTATATGATTTCAGAACGTTATGTATGTGTTTGGTAGCCTTTGCTGGTTTTATGTGATCGGCAGAACTTAACATTAGATGCAGTGATGTTATTTTTTCACAAGCTTATATGACTATTTTCACTGAAAAAACTAAAACGGATGTATATCGTGATGGGGCATGGCTAGTTATAAGTAGAACTGGCTCTGTGGCGTGTCCAGTTACTTGGTTAGAAAAGTATTTTTAGGCAGCTCAACTCGAAGCTTATTCGAATGAATTTGTTTCCAGAAGTCTTTGTAAAACAAATGATGGGTTTGTTTTGAGAGATAAAAATATTCCACTTTCTTATACCCGAGCAAGAGAGTTGTTTTTAGAAGCATTTCAGCATTTTGTTAGTAACATAAACAAGTATGGTTTGCATTATTCTGAGATCTTGGGGAGCAACAGCAGCAGCTAATAATGGTATTCCAGACAGGATGTTTAAACGTCATGGGCGTTGGAAGAGTGAGAATGCCAAGGACGTTTATGTTAAAGATAGCATGGAGAAAGACAGGGAGCAGGGTTAGTTGCGGTTTTATTGTGCAATTTGTTACGTCCTGACCCTTAAAACGTAACAAGGCTTGGGATAAAGAGGTGTCTGGGATAGTTACTGCTTTAATGTGCAATTTTTTACATCCTGTCCTTTTTAAAACGTAAGAAGGCTCGGGAGAAACATGGATCAGGGTTAATTACTGTTTTATTTTCTTATATGTTACGTTGTCATATGTTATGTACCAACCCTTAAAATGTACAAAGGTTGGGGAGAGTTATGGATCAGGGATAATGACTGTTTTATTGTGTAATTTATTATGTCCCGCTTTCTCAGACGAAAGAAAGGCTGGGAAGACACAAGGATCTAGATTTATAACTATTTTATTTCGTAATTTCCTACGTTCTGCCTTTTAAAACATAAGAAGGCAGGGAGAAACATGGATCAGGCATAATTACTTTTTCATTGTGTAATTTAGTATGTCCCACTTTCTCAGGCGAAAGAAACGCTGGGAAGAGACAAGAATCTGGATTTATAACTATTTTATTGCGTAATTTCCTACGTTTTGCCTTTTAAATCGTAAGAAGGCTGGGGAGAGACATGGTTAGTCACTGTTTTATTGTGTAATTTGTTACATCCTGATCTTTGAAACGTAAGTAGGCTGGAAAGAAAACAGGGAGCAGTGTTAGTTGCGTTTTTATTGTGCAATTCCTTACGTCCCGACCCTTAAAACGTAACAAGGTTTGGGATAACCAGGTGTCTGGGATAGTTACTGCTTTAATGTGCAATTTTTTACGTCCTGTCCTTTTTAAAACGTAAGAAGGCTCGGGAGAAACATAGATCAGGGTTAATTACTTATTTCTTTTCTAATTTGTTACGTTTTCATATGTTATGTACCAACAGTTAAACGGTACGAAGGTTGGGAAGAGATATGGTTCAGGGATAATGACTGTTTTATTGTGTAATTTGTTATCTCCCGCTTTCTCAAGGGAAAGAAAGGCTGGGGAGAGACAGGGATCTGGATTTACAACTATTTTATTGCGTAATTTCCTGCGTTCTGCCTTTTAAATCGTAAGAAAGCTGGGGAGAGACATGGAGTAGGGTTAGTCACTGTTTTATTGCATAATTTGTTACATCCCGATCTTTGAAATGTAAGTAGGCTGGAAAGAAAACAGGGAGCAGGGTTAGTTGCGGTTTGATTGTGCAATTCGTTACGTCCTGACCCTTAAAACGTAACAAGGCTTAGGATAACCAGGTGTCTGGGATAGTTACTGCTTTAATGTGCAATTTTTGACGTCCTGTCCTTTTTAAAACGTAACAAGGCTCGGGAGAAAGATAGATCAGGGTTAATTACTGATTTATTTTTTAATTTGTTACGTTGTCATATGTTATGTACCAACCCTTAAAGCGTACGAAGGTTGCGGAGAGATATGGATCAGAGATAATGACTGTTTTATTGTGTAATTTGTTATGTCCCGTTTTCTCAAGCAAAAGAAAGGATGGGGAGAGACAAGGATCTGGATTTATAACTATTTTATTGCATAATTTCCTACGTTCTGCTGGAAAGAGACAGGGAGCAGGGTTAGTTGCGGTTTTATTGTGCAATTCGTTACGTCCCGACCCTTAAAACGTAACAAGGCTTGGGATAAACAGGCGTCTGGGAAAGCTACTGCTTTAATGTGCAATTTTTTTTTACGTCCTGTCCTTTTTAAAACGTAAGAAAGCTCGGGAGAAACATGGATCAGGTTTAATTACTGTTTTATTTTCTTATATGTTACATTGTCTTATGTTATATACCAATCCTTAAAACTTACGAAGGTTGGGGGATCAGGGATAATGACTGTTTTATTGTGTAATTTGTTATGTCCCGCTTTCTCAAGCAAAAGAAAGAATGGGGAGAGACAACGGTCTGGATTTATACCTATTTTATTTCGTAATTTCCTACGTTCTGCCTTTTAAAACGTAAGAAGGCAGGGGAAAAACATGGATCAGGGATAATTACTGTTTCATTGTGTAATTTATTATGTCCCGCTTTCTCAGGCGAAAGAAAGGATGGGGAGAAACATGGATCAGGGATAATCACTGTTTTATTGTGTACTTTATTATGTCCCACTTTCTCAAGGAAGAGAAAGGCTGGGGAGAGACAAGGATCTGGATTTAGACCTATTTTATTTCGTAATTTCCTATGTTCTGCCTTTTAAAATGTAAGAAGTCAGGGAAAAAACATGGATCAGGGATAATTACTGTTTCATTGTGTAATTTATTATGTCCCACTTTCTCAGGTGAAAGAAAGGCTGTGAAGAGACAAGGATCTGGATTTATAACTATTTTATTGCGTAATTTCCTACCTTCTACCTTTTAAATCGTAAGGAGGCAGGAGAGACAGGGAGTAGGGTTAGTCACTGTTTTATTCTGTAATTTGTTACATCCTGATCTTTGAAACGTAAGTAGGCTGGAAAGAAAACAGGGAGCAGGGATAGTTGCGGTTTTATTGTGCAGTTCGTTACGTCCCGACCCTTAAAACGTAACAAAGCTTGGGATAACCAGGTGTCTGTCCTTTTTGAAACGTAAGAAGGCTCAGGAGAAACATGGATCAGGGTTAATTACAGTTTTATTTTCTAATTTGTTACATTGTCATAAGTTATGTAACAACAGTTAAAAGGGACGAAGGTTGGGGAGAGATATGGTTCAGGGATAATGACTGTTTTATTGGGTAATTTGTTATGTCCCACTTTCTCAAGGGAAAGAAAGGCTGGGGAGAGACAAGAATCTGGATTTACAACTATTTTATTACGTAATTTCCTACGTTCTGCCTTTTAAATTGTAAGAAGGCTGGGGAGAGACATGGTTAATCACTGTTTTATTGTGTAATTTGTTACATCCCGATCTTTGAAACGTAAGTAGGCTGGAAAGAAAACAGGGAGCAGGGTTAGTTGCATTTTTATTGTGCAATTCCTTACGTCCCGACCCTTAAAACGTAACAAGGCTTGGGATAACCAGGTGTCTGGGATAGTTACTGCTTTAATGTGCAATTTTTTACGTCCTGTCCTTTTTAAAACGTAAGAAGGCTCGGGAGAAACATAGATCAGGGTTAATTACTGATTTATTTTTTAATTTGTTACGTTTTCATATGTTATGTACCAACAGTTAAACGGTACGAAGGTTGGGGAGAGATATGGTTCAGGGATAATGACTGTTTTATTGTGTAATTTGTTATGTCCCGCTTTCTCAAGGGAAAGAAAGGCTGGGGAGAGACAAGGATCTGGATTTATAACTATTTTATTGCGTGGATGGATTGATGGACACATGGATTGATGGACTGATGAACACATGGATTGATGGACTGATGAACACATGGATTGATGGACACATGGATGAATGGATGGATTGATGGTCTGATGAACACATGGATGGATGGACAGATGAATGGATGGATGGATGGATGGATTGATGGACACAGGGATGGATGGACACATGGATAGATGGATGGATGAACGAATGGATGGATTGATGGACACATGGATGGATACATTGATGGACACATTGATGTATGGATTGATGGACACACGGATGGATGAATTGATGGACGAATGGATGGATGGATGGACACATGGATGGATGGATGGATGGATTGATGGACAAATGGATGGATGAATGGATGGATGGACTGATGGACACATGGATGGATAGACTGATGAACACATGGATGGATGGATTGATGAACACATGGATTGATGGACAGATGAACACATGGATGGATTGATGGACACATGGATGAATGGATGGACTGATGAACACATGGATGGATGGACACATGGATGGATGGATGGACTGATGGACACATGGATGGATGCACTGATAAACACATGGATTGATGGACTGACGAATACATGGATGGATGGATGAATGGATTGATGGACACATGGATGGATGGAAGGATGGACTGATGAACACATGAATGGATGGATGGATGGATTGATGAACACATGGATTGATGGACTGACGAACACATGGATGGATGGATATATGGATTGATGGATGAATGGATGGATTGATGGACTGATGGACTGATGAACACATGGATTGATGAACACATGAATGGATGGATGGATGGACTGATGAACACATGGATGGATGGACTGATGAACACATGGATGGATGGACACATGGATGGATGGACTGATGAACACATGAATTGATGGACTGATGGACACATGGATGGATGGATGGACACATGGATGAATGGATGGATTGATGGACTGATGAACACATGGATTGATGGACACTTGGATGGATGGATGGACTGATGAACACATGGATGGAGGGACACATGGATGAATGGATGGACTGATGAACACATGGATTGATGGACTGATGAACACATGGATTGATGGACTGATGAACACATGGGTGGATGGATGGATTAATTGATGGACACATGGATGAATGGATGGACTGATGGACACATGGATGGATGGACACATGAATGGATGGATGGACACATGGATGTATGGATTGATGGACACATGAATGGATGGACACATGGATGGATTGATGGACACATGCATGGATGGATGGATGGATTGATGGACACATGGATGGATTGATGGAAACATGGATGGATGGATGGACACATGGATGGATTGATGGAAACATGGATGGATGGACACATGGATGGATGGATGGATGGATGGATTGATGGACACAGGAATAGATGGACACATGGATGGATGGATGTATGATCGAATGGATGGATGGATGGATTGATGGACACATTGATGTATGGATTGATGGAATCACGGATGGATGAATTGATGGACACATGGATGGATGGATGGACACATGAATGGATGGATGGACACATGGATGGATGGATTGGTTGATTGATTGATGGACAAATGGATGGATGAATGGATGGCTGATGGACTGATGAACACATGGATGGATGAAGACATGAATGGATGGATTGATAGACACATGAATGGATGGATGGATGGACACATGGATGGATTGATGGACACATAAATGGATGGATGGATGAACGAATGGATGGATTGATGGACACATGGATGAATGGATGGATTGATGGACACATGGATGGAGGGACTGATGAACACATGGATGGATGGATTGATGGACACATGGATTGATGGACTGATGAACACATGGATTGATGGACTGATGAACACATGGATGGATGGACACATGGATGAATGGATGGATTGATGGACTGATGAACACATGGATGGATGGACACATGAATGAATGGATTGATGGACACATGGATGGATGGATGGATGGATTGATGGACACATGAATGGATGGATGGATGGACACATGGATGGATTGATGGACAGATGAATGGATGGATGGATGAACGAATGGATGGATGGATGGATTGATGGACACATGGATGAATGGATGGATTGATGGACTGGTGAACACATGGATGGATGGACACATGAATGGATGGATGGATGGATTGATGGACACATGGATGGATGGACACATGAATGCATGGATGGATGAACGAATGGATGGATTGATGGACACATGGATGGATAGATTGATGGACACATTGATGTATGAATTGATGGATACACGGATGGATGAATTGATGGACACATGATATAAAATGTACATTGTGTACCAGTATTTGAATTTGAAGAAGAAACTTAAATATTAATATGTAGGATTATTAATGTGAATAACATTAGCTTGCATTTTTTACATTAATATTGTGATATATAGCATTAATTTTCATGCTTTCAATTTGGAAAATTTGAGGGCAAGGCCACTGTGTCTAGAATAATATTTTTTAGGGCATTACAGTCAGAAGGAAGGCAACAAGGCACATTTCAACAAGTGTCTTAATACAACACAGCAGCACCTATTCAAAAGAAAGAAGTAAAGTTTGAGCATGATGATTGATAACCAGTTGAGTATCATTCAAAATGAGTCTGTGAGAACACACGTGGGAACACACGTGGGAACACACTTTGCTCTACATCACCACAAGAATCGGGTAATTGACTAATAGTCTATTTGCACGGAGACTATGCAATTACGCGGAACCCACTGTATTTACTTTCACTGATTGATTGATGTATTTATTGAAAATTGCAGTCGTCATTATTGTACAATTTAATGTTTGTAATTAGGAGAGGACCTCATAAGTTGAATAACTTGTGCCCAATCCTTTTGTATGTGTGTGTATATGCAATAAAAAATGTTTTCAATCAAATGCTGCATTGGCTGACTAAAAGCCAAAGGGTGCATAAAAAAAAGAGAGAAAAAAGTGCTAAATTATTTACAAGAAGAAAAACAATGGATATATATATAATATATGCATGTAATATAAACAAGACAGTTATTCAGTTAATTATGTAATTTAAGAAATATATCATAGATGACTCCCATTTGTGAATGCATGACTCCCAAAATAAAACACTGAGTCATGACGGCTCCCATTTTCCAGATGCTGAGTAAAGTGTTGATTTAAAGCAATTCTCACATATTTGTGTTAAAATAAGATTCAGAGTATTATCACGGAATATTTCTTGTTGTCCTTCTATAATATCAACATAAAAAATTGGTATTTGAAATGAGAGAAGCCATTATATGCATATAACAACATATTTATTCTTACTATTGGCTGTATTTTCGTTCATAATTATTGTAATATAACAGGCACTGGCAAACAACTAAGGATATAAAAATTTTTTTAAAGTAAAGTTTGTTTTATTTAACAACGCCACAAGAGCACATTGATTTTTTATCTTATCATTGGCTATTGGACATCAAACATATGGTCAATCTGACACTGTTTTGTTTTAGAGGAAACCCGCTGTTGCCACATAGGTTACTCTTTTATGATAGGCAGCAAGGGATCTTTTATTTGCACTTCCCACAGGCAGGATAGCACAAACCATGGCCTTTGTTGAACCAGTTATGGATAACTGGTCGGTGCAAGTGGTTTACACCTACCCATTGAGCCTTGCGGAGCACTCACTCAGGATTTGGAGTCAGTATCTGGATTAAAAATCCCATGCCTCGACTGGGATCCGAACCCAGTACCTACCAGCCTTATGTTCGATGGCTTAACCACTGCGCCACCGAGGCCAGTAAGGATACAATTAGTTCAAACATATTTTTATAGATAAACACACCGATATGCTAATTATTAGTATTCACTATAACTTAAGAATTTCAGAGTTTAAAAGAGTATCTTTATATAAAAAACCACACAAAATCAAAATAACAACAGACTCATTTGTATGTCTTAAAAGGTCTTCGAAAGGCGTATGAGTCCGGTGTTTAGAACGTCGCCATGCGTGTCAGCTGAAATTGTCTGCCAGCGTAATTGTCTGCTAGAAAGTGGCTGCTAGAATCCGCTCGGTAAATTCGGACTTTTTTCCTTTAATTCAAAGTGAAGATTGTTTCAAAGTAAGTATTTCTTGATCTCAGTGAGCTCGAAATAGATCACAATATACGATTAGGGTGTGGAAATGTGATGGTAAACGTTATTTTGACCGTAGTCCAGAAGCTGCTAATGGAGGAATGCCTCGACAAAATAAACCTCGCTGTTTGTGCTTGCACGCGAGGTTTATTTTGGTGAACTATTGATATTGCAAGCAATGGTCGGCTTGACCTTCAACTTCAAGATAACTATTAATTGTACATCCAGGTCACTGCTGTCAAACCGTTTGCGGTAATACAATAAACTTTGGAATATCAAAGTTGAAATTATTATTTTTGTGTGATTATGAAATAGACTAGAGTTTATTTTAAGGTGTTCATTTAGATAATTTATTGAAACATTAATATACACCAGTAATAGGGAAGAAACGGGGGGGGGGAGCGGGGGTCACGTGCTCCCCCCCACTTTGGAGCCTTTTTTTTTTTTTTACACATTAATGTTTGCCATTGTAACCAAAATCTGATATAGAGTTTGGGAAAGAGTACCCGTACCCCTCTATATCAAAGTCTCTAAGACTAACCCTACGCCTAACCTTAAAATTAAATCATTGAAAGGGGGTACGGATCGAATTCATGCTAAACAGATATTTTTTATTATTTTATTTCATTTTATTTAAAAAAAAAAAAAAAAAAAAAAAGGGTGGGGCGGGGGGGGGGACAAAATATCCAACCGATAATCACCCAACAGATTAGTTGATTTTAGTCTTAGAGTTGCATTTAGAATTAGGGTAAGGATTAGTTTTAGTGTTAGTGTGATGTTCCCATTTATATCAATATAATGGGGGTTAACAGGCAGATATATTTTTTACTAAATTCTGCTCACTATGGTCTGGTATATAAAACTCATGGTATTGATGGGTTGTTTGTGGTGAAGTGCATTCAGTTTCCTTCCTTACTCTTTAGTCAATGTCAAAATAACAAAAACTTGTAATGTTTTGTGTCACTGGTGATTACCTATGTATATTTTTATAATCGGACATTTTGTCAGACAGAGCTAATGTCTGCACTAACCTACATGTTTATCTACGTTATTTTGACTAGCATACACCATATCAGTTTAAAAAGGTTAGATAAGGACATGGTACAAACCTTCATTTTTAGATCTGTACACACGTGCAATGTCTGTCCTTAAGGGTCTACCCTTAAAACCCCCCAAGAAACTCAGTAATTGACTACCCACAGGCGTAACCAAGATGTTATATTAGGTGGGAGGGCATCCACATTCAGGGTGGATCGGGGGAGAGGGGCACCACATAATGTATGAGTCATGTCATGGGGCGACAGGACCACACGTTATATATATATATATATATATATATATATATATATATATATATATATATATATATACATATAAAACGTGATGGGGATAACAAAAAAGTGTGATTGGGGGCCACTGCACCCATGCGCCCTCCCCCCCCTCCCGATCACACCCCAGTTACGTTAGTGGGACTACCACCAAAGCCGTTTGAGTGCACATGCCTATTAGGCCAGGGCGCCAAATTTTAGGGGGGCGAACAAAATCTTGTAAAAAAAAAAAAAAAAAACGAATTTTGCACCTTTTCCGTAAATAGTAGAATCTGCTCTTTATGCCAGATCCATCAAACCACCAATCCCCTCGCTCATATTTAGCCACCTATCCCTAAACGTTTCCACTTAATTAGTAGTAGAATCTATACTTTTTAAATCTATATGATCACCCACACCACCCACCAATATCATTATGGGCGCCCGAAGCGGGTGACAAGGGAGGCACTTGCACCCTCCTGGATTTAAATCTGAAATAAAAATTGTTTTACTTATATTCGTCAGTTGAAGTATATGTTAGATTTACATATTTAAAATATTGGCATTTACCAAAATTTGCCATGATGAATTTTACTTGTAGAAAGCAGGAAATTGCATTTTAGAATATAAAGTTTTCAAAACTTTACGTGGAAAGATGCCCGGATCTCGAGTCCACATAGAAATGACGTAAACGCGCCACCAAAGACGGCAAACCAGAGTTCAGTTTTATTTCAATACAAAGACCATCTATTTTTCAATTTCCCCGTTGGAGCATGTCCCGAACCTCGGTACAAAATTTCAACCAGTCAACCCCCTCCCCAAATGTTCACTAGCTCTCGCCATGCCTGCATATGCCTGACCATGCATATGCTTTAATATTAAGTGCCAACATGTCTTGCCCCCCCCCCCCCTCTGAAAAAAGTCTTCAGACGCCCATGGGGTGGGGTGACGGCGCAAAAATATTAGAGGCGCCAAATACTCAAATGCGTCTCCCGAGTGCCAATGCCTCATGCGCTTACAATTCATATGGCAATTTCATATATACTTATGTGAGTGAGGAAGAGCAAACAAAAAGTAATATGTGCATTAAAAATTGTTTTTACCCCCCTCCACCCCAAAACACCCCCCCCCCCTCAAAAACAACAACAACAACAACAACAAAAACCACAAAACAAAACAAACAAGCAAACATGCATGCATGCATTTCATTCCGTATCAGTGGGTCAAGTACATCTATGGTCCGGTGTAGCATTTAATTTGCACTCTTCTAGAATATGCCCTACCCAGTCATTATTATAAGTACAATCTGAACTCCTCCAGTTACTACTATACGTATAATACACATTCACCTTGAATTATTTGCACTCTCCACTACTATGTTTGAATACTGAATACATTAAGTATGTCTAAAAACAACTTTGGATTGATATAAAGAATAATAAACGAGTGGCCGTTAGATACCATTTATTTCACAACGAGTTGTTTTAAAATGTATCTAACGAGCGAAACCAGGTTTTACGCAAATGTTTACATCTGTTTCGACTAATATTTATTTACAGCTGTTGCACCTGTAGCTAACATACGCGTCACTGACCCATGATTGTCAGGTTAACTATACGTCACAGTGTAATCGATTTCCATCGTGTAGGTTTTCATTGGATGTATGTCTTGAAATTGTTAACACACGTACACGTGTAAACAACCACATGTTTTCAAAAATAACGCATGGTGTTCTCACCGACGGGTGTGTAATAAAATAAATTAAGTACTATTCAATTAATATAATCCACATTCATTATTATACACATAATCTACACTCCACATTCATTGCTATTCATTATTATAATATGCACTCCACATTCATTATACATATAATCTACACTCCACATTCATTGCTATTCATTATTATAATATGCACTCCACATTCATTGTTATACATATAAGCTACACTCCACATTCATTGCTCTTCATTATTATAATATGCACTCCACATTCATTATTATACATATAAGCTACACTGCACATTCATTGCTATTATTATAATATGCACTCCACATTCATTATTATACATATAAGCTACACATCAAGTGTATTATCATACGGATACTGTACACGCTGCATTCATTAATATACATGTATTGTGCATTGCACAATTACATTTATCATTATATAAGCAGGGCCGGATTTAGACATTGGAGGACCCAGGGCATTTCAGGTTCGGGGGTCCCTCAACACAGAAATTAAATTACATAACAAATAAAAAATAAAAAAACTAATTTTATAATTATTACATTTTTTAATAAAGGAAGTCCTTAGTCTGGGGGGCCCCTCTGGCAGGACGGCACGGGGCAATTGTCCCCTTTGCCCCCTTATAAATCCGGCACTGTATATAAGCTACACTCCACATTCATTACTATGAATATAAAACAAAATGCGTTGTCTACATTATACGTATACTAATGAATGGGTAGTGCAGGTGGTGTGTATAGTAAGTAATGCATAAGTAGTGTAGGTCATACGTATAATAATGAATGGAGAGTATATTATGTGCATTATAATGAACGGGAAGTATAGATTATATCTACTAGTATTACAATGAATGGGATTGGAGATTATACATATATAATAATGAATGTGGATTGTAGTTTATATGTATAGTAATGGATGTAGAATGTAGATTATATGTATTATAATAATAAATGGGGAGTGCAGATTATATGTGTAGGAATGAATAGGGATTGTAAGGTATATGTATAATAATGAATGGCGAGTGTATGTTATATTTATACCCCACTCCCGGTCTCGTTGTCATGGTTTCTTTTGTTAAAAGTGTAGGTGTATTCACCGATACACAGAGTCTACACTTTTCCTCAAAAAGTGGAAAGGTGTGTTATGATGCACCTACACTTTTCATTTAACTGTACACCTGTATTTGAAACAAAACAAAACCCCAAAAAATAATTTTAAAATACATATATACGTGTATATATTACTACGTACCTGAGTTAATACATTCCGATATTGGTACAACATAACACACTGATAAAACTGCATCAAAATTCATTTGCACGTGCGACATGGACAACTGTGAAACAGTTTCCATACTCGAGAACAAAATGTGAGGGTTACGACGTCTGGTCCACGCTATTTTCGTTTATTTGTTTATACTACTTTCTAGTTATTCATCATATTTGCCAAAGAACTGATGTAATAATTCACTCGACCTAAAGTAGGGTAAAAATCGTGCCATAAATAATATATATATATATGATTTGTTGGCTGTAAAATATGAACCTGTTTAAGAACAAGCTTTGCAATATTATCTCCACACAATTCTTTTCATATTAATCGTAGGTAAGGAAGCAAGGGGTTGGTGGTGAGATTCTGGGATTCACCGATCACCACACATGATGGGTTATTATTTTTATTCTGAAAATTTGCAAGGGCAGATTCAAAGAAATGTTTTATTTAACGACGCATTCAACACATTTTATTTACGGTTATATGGCGTCAAACATATGGTTAAGGACCACACAGATATTGAGAGAGGAAACCCGCTGTCGCCACTTCATGGGCTACTCTTTTTCGATTAACAGCAAGGGATCTTTTATACGCACCATCCCATAGACAGGGTAGTACATACCACAGCCTTTGATATACCAGTCGTGGTGCACTGGCTGGAACGAGAAATAGCCCAACTGGCCCACCGGCGGGGATCGATACCACGCCGACCGCGCATCGAGCGAGCGTCTTACCACTAGGTTACGTCCCGCTCCGGGCAGATTCAGGAATCTGTTTGCCCTCTTTGTAATATTTGTACTGGGAATATTTACGTATACTGGGAAGTGCAAATTATATGTGACACCAGCCCCACGTTCAGCCAGCAAACGTTTCGCTAACGTTCGCGAACTATTTGATTGGTTCCCGACGTGGCCATATGGTTTAACATGAAGCGCATAAACCGGTCTAGCGGACGTTTTTCCGCTCGGTCTGGCTGAACGTAGCCCAGAACTTATGCCCGGCGTACCTGTAAAACGTAACACTACTAGTTGTGTGAACTTGTGGGTGGCATATCAAACAATAATGAGCATTATTCATAACTACGGTTTAGCGTTTGTTGATATATTGTATATATACTATTTTTAGTCACATATATTAACATGGTCGCCTATGAGATTTCTTTTTCATATAGTAGAAAATTAATATAGTGTCTCTCTGCCCCTTCTCCCTCTTTCTATATCCCCCTACCCACCCTCTCGTCCTTTATTATTCCCCCTTCTTATCACATATCACCGCCCTGCCACCCTCTTGCCCTCTATTATCTCTCCCACTGTCACCCGCTTTCTTTCTCTTTTTCTGTCTTTCCGTCTACATGTATATGTTATTTATATATATATACTCTGTCAAAAAAGAAACGCATAGACAAAATATTCATGAAATTATCTCGTTAATACAAAGTGGCATGATTTCGTTATTTATGATCGTATCACAGTACAATTTGACATGAGTATGTGGCAATGTTCTTGCTATGGACTGACAGCATTGGAGGCGTTTTCGTCACAAAACAGCGTCACATGAGGGTGTTGAAATCAGTACCTTGCATGGCCACCAGCAGCAGCAATCAATGCGCGACATCTCCTTGGCATAGACTGAATGAATCTCTGAATCCGGGCACGTGGAATCCTAGCCCATTCTTCCTGCAGTACTTATGACAGTTGCGGAAGCGTCTGAGGCTCCAGGTCACGCTGGCGTACATGTCTGTCCAGTTCGTCCCATAGATCTTTAATGGGGTTGATATCTGGCGATCTTGATGGCCATGGCAGCACATTAATGTTCTCATTCTGTAGGAAATCCATTGTTACATGTGCGGTATGCGGCCTGGCGTTGTCCTGCTGAAAGAGTTCTCTCTGTCGATCCAAAATGGGAAGCATGTGACGGCGAAAAATTTCATCCCGGTAGTGTAC